>NW_007727258.1:33132-41017 GCF_000696425.1 Galeopterus variegatus
AATAGTTCCTTTTATTTAATAGGTGCCTAGGTAAATATTCTAGGCACCTATTAAATAAAAACGGGTGAATTCTAGCACTGTAATTTTAAAAAGGCAAAATTTTGAGTTAATATTAAACAAACAAAAGGTTATAAACAAATGGAAGCAAGAAATACGATACCTGATTTCAAGGGAAAATAGCCACTATACTGTTAGTTCCTCTAATACATAATACTTAGCAAACATTGAGAATAGTTCATCTTTGCTTATTCCCTTTCCTGTCTTTATAGATTTACATGAAAAAAAAAAAACATATATATAGAGAGAAGAATTCCTGTGCTTATTTATGGAAAGTTTTTTTTTTTTCATTGAGTTTAAGGCAATATACATTTTTCATAGGCCAACATGCTTTGAAGATTTTACATAGGTTTAAGTTTATATAACTTTTAATTGGAAACATGTGCTCTGTGGATGTCTATGTATGTGAGTTTACACAGTATACCTATGGATATAGATTTAAAAAATGATGCAAATCCTCCTTATCATTCTATATGCTTCTGCTTTACAGCTTCTAAAATTTGCTAAATCCGTGTGTGTACTATACTGCTTTGACAAATAAAAATCATCCACAAAAAAATGTATTTTTATGCATCTGTCTCTCTACATTATGTATACACATTTGCAGGCAGAAGAAGGAAAAGAACAAGAAGAAAGAAAAGAAAACGGGGAGAAATACAAATGTGAGTTAATACATTTGTGGGGTAGCATGTTTGTTTTTGTGCCTCTGGCATGGTATCCGTGAATATTGAAATATATGAATAATTAAATCTGTATATTTATATCTCCTTCTCTATGTATCCATACCTATATCATAGGGTGATTAAAAAATTATTTTTGCTTATGCATTTGTTCTAATTTTTTAAATGAGCATATTTTGTTACCAAAAATAACAATAATTAAAAATTACAATGCTAATAATCATGTTACAAATTACATAGATAATTCAAGGTTTGAGTTTTAGTATTACAAGGGTGGGTATATTAACCAAAGTGTAAATACAAGAAGCTTACTCCATAACTTGTGAATTTTAAAAATTATAAATAAAGCTTTTGCTGTCTAAAGTAGAGAGTGAGGTACCAAATTGGGATAATTATCAAATTAATTTGATCAACCCTGGTTTTTATTCTTGGAGCAGAGTGTTTAATATACTTCCATAACTTAAACTGAATAAATAGCCAAAAACGTTTTAATTTTTGTTGTATAAAACATTTATTTAATGTAATTGTTTTTACAGTAATCTGATTCCATATGTGAAAACAATAACCTTAAATATGATTTATAAAGCATAGAAGCCAAATGTTTTCCCTATTTACAATATCTAAAAGTTCAAAATAACATGATTATTTAGTAAGATAGCTTATTCAAGGAGCAATCCTCATTTTACTTTTTCTTTTTAACTTTATTAAGCATTTTCCTCTCTTTAGTAGCTCCAAGCTGTATTTGCTTATAAAGAACATCACTTAAATCTCTAGTGTCATCTGACTACATTAAAAAATCATGATTCCTAAATATGAATAGTCAAACAGCAAAATATTTGTCTCTGTGCCTATGGAAGCATGAATGATTTATTGATAATATAATATGAAACATTTCAGTTTCAGTAAATTAACTAGAAGTTGTCAGCCTTGAGTACAGTATAAGGAAAGCTTTTGTTGAAAAGCACATAGAAGAAAGAATGTCTATTTAAACTGGAATATTTAGCCATTGGCCTGAAACAGATTCATTGCTATAATTTTTATTCAGATAGCATTTAAAGGACATGAAATAGTAGATGTCATAAAAATAAATAATCTCAAGTTTGTTTTCTGTGATTTTTATTTTAAGACCTGAGAAAGAAATCTTAGGTACTCTTAGCTTCACATCGATGAATGTATTTCTTTTCGCCTTTTTCAAAACAAAAACGGTTTTTAAAATATTTTAGGCAAATAAAAAAACATTAGACAAAGAAGTAGATCTTAATACTTAGTCAATTAACGGGGTTATTAACCTGTTTTTTGAGTGAGTTCAATAATCTTCAAACTTGTTTGTCAGAAAGGGGCTGGATTTAATTATAAGAAAAAAATGTCCACAAATCGTGTAATATTTATGAATTAACCGTATATCAGCTTTTCTAAGTCTAATTTTTTCAGTCTAATTGTTAACTATAGACTCATTGCTTCTTCTGGGCCATTTACATATATAAATACACACACTTATTGTATGGGCAGAAGAGAGAGAAGAAACTTGAATCCGTATTTTAAAATTTTAGTGCTACTGGTGAGAAAAGGACACTGAAGAAAAGAGTGAAAATTAAACAGATAATGCCCCCCCACCCCCATCTGGGATTACAGCCATAATAAACTCACAGACATATACTGTTTTTATCTACATGAATAATACATGTGTATCATTCTAATATTAATCACTCTGATTCTCAGAAATGCCTTCTTTCATTCTCTTGTGGTCTCCATTGAGTTTTTCCCTTCTGTGCTCTCTCTCTCTCTCTCTCTCTCTCTCTCTCTGTGCATCTTCCTCTTCTTTCAGGGAGGAGGATTGGATAACAAAGATTTAGATAAAATGGGTGGGGTACAGAATATAGAAGGAAAAAGGTGCAAAGGTGACAGGACAAAAGAGAGAAAGCTGTCTTAGGATATTGAATGATATGGCAGCTATGTACGGCAAGATGTGCTATGCATTTTTTTTTCATTTCTCCTGTCATCTCTTCCTCTTTTTAAGATCACCTGAGTATGTGTAGGTATGAAGTACAGGAAGAAACACGGATTGTTTCAAAGCGCACACTTAGTTCATAAATTTATCCATGAGTAGAGAATTCATTATTTGGAAGATTAAAAGAAAATCCACACCGAAGAAGAATGTGACAGTGCTAATATATGATTATCTAATCACCCATCATTTCCAGATGATTTGTCTATTTTGTTCCTTTTGGATGTCTCAGTTGTGAATATTGTGTGATCTGTTTCAATTGTTGTGGTTGGTATATTGATAGTATTTAGTTCAAGGCTTTCCACTATATATATAAACACACTACAGACTCCAAAGGCATTCTGTTCTAAAAATTTCTTCATAATTTGGCTGATTGGAGCTTAATAAACCTTTTTTCTCTAATGCAGTAAACAATGTTAGAAGTGGTGATTAAGATTTCAGGATAATTCACAGAAACTATTTAAGCCTAACTCTGCAGACTGGGTTGTCCCTGAGAACATGTAAGAGACAATCCCCAAGAAAGAAATATACGCCTAACTTCACAATCCCCTCCAATAAAGGTGAGGCAGTTTGATTCCATTAGCTTCTGTAAGAGGTGTCCTTTTTTGGTCTCCCTACTTCATCTTTATCCCTCCTCTGTCTTCCAAGATCACAGTTATGGAACACTGACAGCACATGAAGAGGACCTCCTCCCCCAAACAAAATGATGTCAGTTTACTTCTGCCCACTTCATTAGGCAGAGAGTGTCTGTCTAAAATACTAAAGTAGGAAGGAGCTAAGACTGCCTTCTTCTACAAATGACAGATTGTATTTCATGATGAGGATTTTAATTTTTCCTTGAATTTTCTCAGACAGCTAGATGTCCTTGTGTGTGTTATGTCAAATAAGAAGTCATTTAGATTGTATCTGCCTACACAGAAAGACATTTTAGTGCACGTTCATGGCAAAGTTCAACATGCTGCTGAACTCCCGAGGAATATACACACTGCATCTACTCATAGCTTCATACATTAATACATAACTGGATTATAAATGACCATTCTTAGATTTTTAAAGGCAACGTTCTAGAGCTACGAATATTTTCATTCTCTCCTTATGTATTTTATAATTCATGTATGGGAATGACTCTCTGTTCCATGTCTCTAAATTTCACTCGATTGTATCCTCAATTTAGGTTTGGATACAGTCTATGTGCATTTAATATCACATCTCTAGATCTGGTCAAGGTTTCCCCTTAAACCTAAAGGAAATAGTTGAAAGGAAAAACCCAGAATAAAATATCTTAGGAAGACTTAGACTTGGTCTGGCTATGTTTAGATTTCTTTCAAATTTGGCTCAGTTTTAAGCTTTATTGGCAGTCTCATTCAGAACTGTGGCTTTATCCTCTTTTTTTCATTTGGCTAATATGATTTGTTAAAACATTCTCTGTTTATTTCTTCTTGCTTAACATTTTTCCACACAGCAGGCATAATGAATTTTTGTTTATGATGGGCTGTGCTGCCTGAGTTATGGTATGGAATCTGGGTTTGGTTTCTTTGGAAAGATATTTTATTGCTCTTTTAGGGGATTTATGTAGCTTCTGGTGTTCTATCACAGACATGAGTTTTTCTGAAGTTGGTTGCTTAAGAGGAGTTATTTCTAAGGAAAACGAGGCAGCATCTGGTAATAACAAACCACTACAATTTATTAGATATAGATTTACCAGATTTCTTGGCATAGGCAATATCATATGTCCTACTAAATTATCTTTGCATCTGAATTTGTATAATTAAAAAAACGATATGCATCTTTTTAACTAAAGCTCCTCAAAGCTCTTTAAATGCCATATATACTGGGACTTGATGCTGATCAACTGCAGAAAACACATGTTAAAGTATACTTTCCTCTAAAAGAGTTAAGGAGGTCATGTTTCGTTGTATAAAGAATACTGATATGGGCTACATTTCAAAATGAAAGTACCTGGTTTGTAGCTGAAGGAATAATTATACCTCTTTGAGATGCTTCACTGTCAATTTAAATTGCACAAAATAAACTTCTAAAGAAACCAAACCACAATTTCTGGGTTAATGTAAAAATTTGCCACCATACCATAAAAACTAACTTAACTTGTTAGAGCTTTCTGAGAGAAGAATATTCATTGCTTCATTAACATGTTCATTCATTTTTGAAATGCATACTGTATTTTAGCTAACAAATTTTGAAACACATTTTTTTACATCATTATGGCATTTTTAAGGTACAACAAAAAGGCAAAAACCCTTAAAACCCTTATGTTGATTTATTTTTAGTCTACTTACTTGTGAGGTAATCATCTCAGTGCCTGATGTCTCATGGAATAAAGAGTATACAAACTTTGAGGCTGACCTCATTTCAAATCTCAGTTCTACCTTTGAGTAAGTTGCTAAATATATGTTGAGTCTCAGTTTCCTCAACTGTAAAATAAAATTAAGCTGCACCTCTCTCACCACATACCAAAATCAACTCAAAATGGATTAAAGACTTAAGTACTGAAACCATAAAATTACTAAAAGAAAACATAGGAGAAACGCTTCAGGGAGTAGGATTGGGCAAAGACTTTATGAATAAGACCCCAAAAGCACAGCAACAAAAGAAAAAATTAAAAAATGGGATTGAATCAAACTAAAAGGCTTTTGTGCAGCAAAGAAAACAATAAATAGAGTGGAAAGACAACCTTGGAATGGGATAAAATATTTGCAAACCATACATTGAACAAGGGATTGATATCCAGAGTATATAAGGAACTCAAACAACTTCACAGTAAAAGCTTTTGTGCAGCAAAGAAAACAATAAATAGAGTGGAAAGACAACCTTGGAATGGGATAAAATATTTGCAAACTATACATTGAACAAGGGATTGATATCCAGAGTATATAAGGAACTCAAACAACTTCACAGTAAAAAACAAATAACCCAATTAAAAAATGGGCATTTATCCATGTTGCAAATGGGAGAATTTCATTCTTTTTTATGAAGAGTAGTATTCCATGGTGTGTATATACCACAATTTCTTTATCCAATGGTCCATCAATGGACATTTAGGTTGGTTCCATATCTCGGCTATTGCAAACAGAGCTGCGATGAACATGGGAGTGTAGGTATCCTTTTGACAAATAAGTGGGAACGAAGAGAGAAAGAAGGAAGGAAAGAAAGACCATAGTGGTGTGTTGGAGTTGTGGAGGGAAAGAACAGACCTAGAGATACAAAGTGGAGTGGGGGAAGGGGGAAAGGGAGGGAGGATAGGGATAATTGGGTGGGGGACACGGGGTGCAATTGCAATTTGTGGTAATGGGCATGCTACCATTATGGATCTGGCCTTCACATCTAGGGCAGGAGGGGGGACAATCAGCTTTGTATCTCATGAATATTTATAACCAATTTTTAAAAAGTCTTAAAAAATGGGCAAAGGAACTGAATAGGCATTTTTCAAATGGAGACTTACAAATGGCCAACGGGCACATGAAAAAATGCCTACCATCAATCAGCATGAGGGAAATGCAAATCAAAACAATATTGAGATATCATCTCACCCCAGCTAGACTGGTCATTATTAAAAATACTGAGAATAACAAATGCTGGTGAGGATGTGGAGAAAATGGGAGCTCTTCTAGACTGTTGGTAGGACTGTAAAATAGTACGGGCATAATAGAAAAAAGCATGGAAGTTTCTCAAAGAACTACAGATACAATCCAGCAATCCTACTACCAGGTATATATCCAAAGGAATGGAAATTATCATGTTGAAGGGGTGCCTGCACTCCCACGTTCATCACAGCTTACCTTATGTTCTCACTTATAACCGGGAGCTGAATCCATAAATAAACGAACAAGAAAGAGAGTCAGAAAGAAAGAAAGAAAAAAAAAAAAAAAAAAAAAAAAAAAAGAACAATCACAGTAATACACTGAACTTTTAGAAAACTAGAGGTGGAAAAGGTGAGGGGATGGAGAGAAGGGGGGCAAATGAGGAATTGGTGAACAGACACAAAAAATGATTGCATATTGTAATGATGAATAAGCTAACTATCCCGACCTAACCACCATACATTCTACACAATTATTGAAAATCAACATTGTACCCCACATGTATGTATAATAAAATAATATGAAAATTATAACAATGATGATAATAATAATTAATAAATAAATACTGCACATCCTCACACATAAGTGGGTGCTATGAAGGAAGGAAGGAAGGAAGGAAGGAAGGAAGGAAGGAAGGAAGGAAGGAAGAAAGGAATAGAAAACAGAAGAAAGGAAAGACCACAATAATATGTTGAACCTTCAGAAGGAGAAAACAAATCTATGGTTACTAGTGGTGGGAGAGCAGGAGGGAGAGGGGGGTTGGGGAGAGATTGGGTAAGAGACACAAAGAATAACTATGATTTGTAATAATGAATATGCTAATAATATTGATTTGATCATCACATGTTGTACACAGGTGACAGCAGTCAACACCGTACCCCCAAAATATGTATACTCAATCATGCTTTAATAAAACAATAGCAAAAACAAAAGCAAAAACAGAAACCTTGAAATGTTATTGTGCTCAGTAAGTAATATACTGAATGTAAAAATGCCTAGTACTACATCTGGCAGATATTACATGTTTAATAAATAATAGGTAGAAGTACCTTTGTTATTATGCATTTAGTGGTAATGGGTGTATCTAGAGAGGCATTTTGAAATAAAAAGATGAGCATTTGTCACACGTTTCTGAAAACATATATTTTATATTTAATGAATGGCAAACAAAATATGGATCGGCAACATAGAAATGTTATTTAAAAAGGCAATAATAATAGAATAGTGTAGCATAACTCTGCTCTAATGTGGGTCCTTTTATGAATTTTGGAATCAGCCACTTAGGATCAAAGAACTTGAGAATTTCTTTGGGGGGGGGAAGTGACTAAAGAGGTGAGAAATAATACCCAGGATAATGGAATGAAAGCTATATTACTAGGTATTTTTTGTTACCTAAGGTCTAGAGTTGCTGCATAGTTCCTATATTGCAGTCATCAGGAGCTCACTTTCTGGACCTGGACAGCCTGGGTATGACTCACTTACTAATTCTGCAATCTTAGATAAGTTACTTTCCTCTTTGCTTCCATCCCCTTGCCTAATATTAT
>NW_007727258.1:41535-42842 GCF_000696425.1 Galeopterus variegatus
TTTCTTATCTCAATTACATAGTCAGAAATCAGAAATAGCGTGTGAGAAATTTTTCTCATATAAATAGTATTTCTGCAACATATATAAATCTGTTTTTTTCTTTTCATTTTACAGCGGTGATCAGCATAAAAATAAAACCAGAAATTAACATTTAGACTGGCTGCATTTTATTTTTCTTACATTTACATATATAATTTTTATAATACAAGCAAATAAAATAAATATTTAAAAGTTTATTCCACTGTGTTCAAGGGGATTCCCTTCTACCTTAATAAAAACAAACAAACAAAAAAACCCCAAAATAAAAAGAAACACATTATTTAATGCCTACTGTTTCCTGCTACACTTCCTGCTCTAAGTTTGATAGATACTGGTTCACAGTACCTTTTCATAATTCCAAATTCCAAAAATTCTAAAAATTAAATTTTTTGTAACTTCTTTGATAGAAAAACCCAATATAACAAAAAAAATATTTGATTACAAAACGCAATCTGAAATAACATATAGTCTTTTTTTTTGTCCATTTAGTAGATATGCTTACACAGGTATGTCAGAATGAGCTAGGTTATTGTAGTAAGAAACAATCCCCAAATTAGGGCCTTAAAACAATGTTTTGATTATGGTTTGACACAATCACTCAAGAAGTTGTCTTGATAGCCAGTCCATCTCAAGTGCTGCTGACTGTCATGCTAGAGGGGTAGAGAAAGCTCTGGAAAATCTTGCATTAACAATTAATACTTAAACTTAGAAATGACACACATCATTTCCACTCATAGCCAGAACTGGTTGCATGGCTTCTCCCAATAATAAGTATAATCTTACTGTGTGCCTGGTACAAGAGAAAATTGTAAATATTTGGTAAATAGCCCTAATGATTACCACATCACATTTTATTGCAGAAATATTATTATGATGATTACAGACTTCAGTCTTGGCAATGTGCTATGGTCTTATATTATATATTAATAGAGGGTACTTCAAATGTTCATGGAAAGATTTATATTATTTTTTAATTCTATTTTTCCACAAACTTTTTGAAATACCTTCGTACTATATTATTTTTCTAAACTTCAGAATAACTTTGTATTCTAAGAAAGACAATGTTCTCAGATATGGAATTAAGCTTTAGAGATCATGGTCCCTACTTTCCCTCACAGTCCATTGACGGAGACAGGCATACAGACAAAAACTTTTAATGAAATATATAATGTTTTGCATTAGGAGTTAGGTGAAAGTATAACTGCAGTACAGGGGAGGGAGTAGATATCTAGGCCTGGGCTAAATAGAATGACTTTGGATAGAGATTG
>NW_007727258.1:43012-70112 GCF_000696425.1 Galeopterus variegatus
TACAGGGGAGGGAGTAGATATCTAGGCCTGGGCTAAATAGAATGACTTTGGATAGAGATTGCATTTAAGCTGGGGTTTGATACATGACTAATAGGTCAGTAAATATTGAAGGTATGATAAGCATTTCTGATAGATTTCAATTAATATACTTTTGTTGCCAGGCACTATGTTTTGCTCAAACAGTATGTATAGATTTTTTATTGTACATGCAATATTTGGGGTTTGGTAAATATAATAGTGATCCTATCATAGAGAAAAGATAGATAAGTCTGAAAAAAAATTTATGCCTCATGATGAAAGGTTTTTGGATGCTGTAGTAAAGGAGTTTTAGTGTTATTCCATGGGCAGCAAAGGCAATCAAATTTTTAAATAGGGGGCATGAATGTTCTGTGCTTTGAAAAGATCCTCTTGAGCCAGAGGATGGGATGTAGGAATGTCACACCCATTGGAAACAGTGATTTGTGAAAAGAGAAGTAAATTATTCTGTTTTTGCATTTTAGTCCTTTTTAGTAATGTTTTCTCAGTACAGAACTTCTATTCAATATTAAACCTAGCTGGGAACTCAAATCTTCAACATCTTTGCACTTGTTTGAGCAGAAGGTTATAGAGATGTTCCTCATATTTACGTTTAGGTTGGTTGGAGTTCAACTTTTCCTTATACATTTGGCATCTCTGTAATCCTATCTGGTGTTAAATGAATTTTGACAGTCATTCAATATTTTAGTTCTTGAAACATGTGAGTAGAATATGATGGATGAACTCTGCACAAGGAGTGGCGTAAACACCTCCTTAAAAACCACAGCTGTACTTGCATCAATACTTGAAATGAAATTGCAGGAAAATATTTGGAAATGAGGGAAACATGAAAAAATGGAACATTTTACTTTTATAGGGGAAACACTTCATTTAGAAGAAGATATGGAATATTTAAGAAATATTGAAGTCAGAATTTTCATTATATTTTGCACATACTATATATTTATAGCATTTACAAAATGTATGGTCCAGTAAGATCATATGTTACTAACTTATTGGGAATATTTCAAAGTATGTACCAGCTTATATATTTTTAAACAGTACATAAAGTTTAAAATATCTTTCCATACATTAAGGTCACTTACTAAATGTAAAAGTCATTAAAGTGGTAAAAGTGAAAATTATATTATATCTTCACCATGCAGAAATCAGTTGAGGAGTTCATTGCACTTAACAAATGATATAAAACTAGACAGTATTAAAAATACTATGATCTGACTTTTTATTACAGAAAATTTGATGAAAGACCTTGGTATTATGGAGAAAAATGTCACTACTGAGAAGACTGATAATTTATTTTCTATGAAGTACAATATTTTTCTTACTTTCTCTTCCTATGGAATGACACAAAATGGAGTAGTAGAATGAATTGGAATTTGGATTGAAATAGACATGGATTGAAAACCTGGTTTTGCTACTTATTAGCTATGGTCTTAAATTCCCAAGTCTCTGTTTCTGCATATGTAAACTGAGGATTGTAACACTTAGCATACAGAGTTAGGCATATAATAGAAATGATGCAAGGTCAATTCAATGGATAGGAGCCGGTGATAGATGAAAGAAACTGTAGTATCACTACAATTTCACTGTTAATGGCCTGCCACCTTCTCCCACAGAAATCCCATCTTCTTGATGTTTATCATCCTGTAAGAGGAACAAAAACTTACTTTTCAAGAAGCTTGAAATAAAAATGTTCCAATGAGAGGTATCATATTGAGTTATTTTAATAAAAATTAATCGATGTATCAATAGAACAAGTTGTACTACAAAGAGAAAGCTGGGATATATCAATTGGGAAGAACAGAATTCTATGGAGGCAGTGCAGGATAAGAGTACAAAAAAGTCAGTCTGAACTTGATATCAAATCTTCATAGGCTGGTCTCCCAACATCATTAGTGCTTTGAAAACTTATATGCTCAAAGATGGTATGCTCTCTTATTCCTCCAATTTTTTTGCCAGCTTAGCACCCCTCACTGTTCCATTCCATCCGTCTACATCCATTAAATTACAAAAACCTTTGTCCTGCATTTGAACCTGCTGATCACTTCTTCCTTCCCACTTCTGTTTATAACCTGGAGTTTCATGATGCCACACTCCCCTGATGCCACACTGTCCTGATACTGCCCTGCTTGTCTAGTCTTGGTTGCCCTCCTAAGTATTGTTCCAATGGTTATTTCTTACATTTTTGTAATTCCCAGGATACTATACTCTATATTTCATCACACTTTCTGGGTGATTGTATCTAGTTTCATGGTTTTAACTATTTCTTCTCACCTACATGTTCATTCTTGGAAAATGAATATCTGCACCTGTAATAGCTGCGTATTGCTCCGTAACAGCCACAAACTTAATGGTTTAAACATACAAATTTAGTCTGTTACAGGTCTAGAGGTAAGAAGTTCAAAATCAGTTTCACTGGCCTAAAGGCAGGGTGCTAGCAGGGCTGGTTTCTTCGGTAGTTTATAGAAGAGAATTTATTTCCTTGCCTTCCCTCTTCTACTTCCCAGACCTATATTCCTTGGCTCGTGGCCCCTTCCTCCATCTTCAAATACATATGCATAGAATTTTCTCTCCTTTCTGATCTCTGTTTCCACTCTCGTATGTCCTGTTTCTGACTCTGATCCTCCCGTTGCCCTCTTATAAGGACTCTTTTGATTACGTTGGGCCCACCTGAATAATATAAGATAATCTTCTTATCTCAAGTTTCTTAATCACATCTGCAAAGTCTTTTTTACTATGTAAGGTAATATGCTTCAGAGATTAGGTTGCGAACATTTTTGGGGGTCATTTATCAGCCTACCATAGTACCCAAGATTCTGATGGACATCTCCAACCAGATGTTTCAAAGGCATTTTCAAACTCACCTTTCAAAAACTGAATTCACCATATTATCCTATGTCCCAAGCCAAATATTCCTTTTGTATTCCACATCTCAGATGGTGGTAAAGCCATTTCTGCATTCCCCCAATTCAGAAATCTTGGAGTCATCTCTGATTTTTCCTAAATTCTCTGTAGATAGTAAGTTGTGACTTCCTACTTTTCGTTTTCAATTTCTGTCTCACTAACTGTGCTCTATTTTAAGAAAAAAATTCTCTTGTCTACCTTTAGTTTTTCACTCTCAAATGCATCATGTTTGCCATCATCTGAATAATACATATAAAATCAAATCAGGTCATTCCATCCCCTTACTTCAATGCCCCTCCCTTCTCAATGTCTCCATCACCTGAAGATAAAAATCAAAGCTTCTCTTATTCTACTTTTCAGTGTCTTCTACTAAAATATAACCACCCTGAAGGACTTATTGTTTGCCCATGGTGCTTGACTTAGTACCTGGCTGTGCTCAAGGAATGTCTGTTGACTTAAACTAAAGTTCCTTATCATAAAATTAAAAGGTCTTCTATGGTGAGGATGTTTCTTTGTCTCTTACTTCAACTTATTCCCCAGCAATAACAGAATTTGTACACAATGGAAGATACCACTATGTCTTAATGAAAATAATTTCTTCCCTTCCTGGGCAAAAAGATAGGATACATTTCCCAACCTCCCTTGCAGATAGAAGTGGCCATGTGATTGTGTTTTACACAGATGGAAGTAAAGTGAAAGCCTCCCATAGGTAATTAGCCACACTGTTCTTCTGTTAACCTGATGCTGAAAAGCTTGAAGACCTTTGTAAGCTACATATTGATGATAGTAGAGATACAAGATGGAAGAATCCAGAGTGAATCACCAGTCTAAGAAGAGACTCTTGAAATCAAGAGCACTCATTTTGGCATTTCAAGCATGAGAAAAATTCACTTCAGGTTTAAACCAGTATATATTTTTGGATTTGTTTGTTATGACAGTTAGCATGACTTTGACTAATACACCTGTGCCATACAGTATCAGAACTCTGACTTTTTTCTTGCAATTCCCTCTGTGGGGAGGAGAGTACCTTTGTCATGCTTCATGATTCCACACAGACACTACCTCCTCCAGAAAAACTCCCTTGGGACCCACATTTTGGATAGATACTTCTTGTTCCCACAGAAAGTAAGCTTAGTCGTATCCATATGGTTCAACATTAAATTGAAACTGTGTTTGCCTGTCTTGTTACCAACCTACCCCCAACCAACATTTAAATTTCATAAAGGGCAGAAAGCAGTGCCAAACTTGGCATTGTGTTTCTGGCTGAAGGTATAAAATAACTGCAATAAGATTGCCATAAGTGCTTATTGGACTGACCTCAACACAATTTCCTCACCTATAAAAATAACATAATTCAGACCCCATATGGTTACTATGATGATTAAGTGAGGCAATATATGCAAAGCACCTGGCACATAGCAGGTGCTTACTATGTGTTCTTTTTCTTTTCTTCACAGAACCTCCCTTAACTACTTTGGTTCATGGCTTCATCTTTTATCTTCATTGTCTCTATTCGGGATTACAGTTTGGCTCTTAGTTTTTTAATAATCATCTTACGTGTGTATTAATTTTCTCTCCCCATCCAAACTGTAAACTCCTTTTGGACACAACCACTTATCCTGCTTTCCAGCCTCATTGCACCCTGGACAGAGGAGGTGTTCAATATACACTTTTTAAGTTGGCCAAGTATTCTCTGTATGTATTCTATTATATTACATTAAAAACAGCTCTAAATCCAGGTCTCCATAAGAGCAAACAAATCTTTGGCCAAGAAATAAGCAAGTGCATAAAGCATGCTGTCATCTTAGCTATCATAATAACCTACACAGGTGTGTCTCTGTTTAGGGAGAAGAATATTACAGAATATCAGTGCCTATTTAGTGTGGGGTGTGAGGTGAAGGAGTGTGTGTGTGTGTGTGTGTGTGTGTGTGTGTGTTACATATAATCTGTAAAAATGCTGGATTTACTGGCTGTACTTGACCATATACACATACGCACTTACTCAAGAACCATATGAAGTTTTCCTATGGCTTGACATAGTATCACTCTAACATATCTTGAACTCCTCCAGGGGTATGTCCCCTCTTAAACCTACCCTTCTATAACATCAGTATTCTGCATTCATCAATTTAACTTGCATGTGTTGCCAGAGTTGCAATATCAAAGAAGTTCTAGAAAGGGGTTCAGTTTACTGAGAGTGGTGGGAAGAATGGATATTCAGGGATGGAAAAGAAAAAGTCCATCCCCAGAGTAGAGTACAAGGAATGAGAACACAGGCTCTAGACCCAGACAACCTGAGTGTCATTTCTGGTATTGCTCCTTGCCGTGTGATGCAAGTTTGTTCAAGTTTGTTCAAGCATTCTGATGTATGTGCCTAACACATTCCAGTCACTGACTTAGGTGCTGTCTTACTGCAGAAATGGCTCAGTGGATTCTCAACTGACTGTCACCCAAAGTTTCCTTGAACCATCAGAGACACATTCACTACTCGTCGAGATTTCTTTCTTCATGTTAGATAATTCAGAGCTTTAGAACTGAATCAAAATGTCTGTTTTTCTGATTTCTACACATTAGAATTAGTTCTACATGTTGGTGCAAGACAAAGGTTATACCACTTTTTCTACAAACAGACACACAATTGCTGGAGAAAGCTTTAATGTTTGCCTTGCTGGTCTTCAAGTCGTCCTTGCTACTAGTGACATCCCCAGTTTCCTCGTTCCTCACAGGATATGTTTTCCTGATCCTTCATTGTCTTGTATCATAAATGTATATTAATATACTAAAAAGGTAGAAAATATTTCTAAGACTATAGTCTCCCTATTTGAATTTAGTTATATAAAATGGTTCTTTGACATATAGGATTTCTAAAAAATAATCTCTCTGGGTTATTTCAATGAAAATCTCAAATGGAATTGGGACCCATGTTGTTAAAATTCAGAAATTTTGTGGGCTGTACTTGATATCTACTGGAAAGTCTACAGTCTAATATCTGTATACAGATACACTTTTAAATCTTTTAATAATGCACTAAATTTCACTTCCTATATTTCCAAGTTTATATTTATTATGAAAATATTTAATTTTTAAATGTTATGTTGACTATTAAATGTTTTCCTTGAAATAAATATTTAATTTTAAGTGAATTCCCAGGTGTAGGTGAAAGAAAGAAAATTGAGAACACTTCAGACCACTAGAGAAAATTTAATTAAATTCCAGACCCATGAGCCCTCTGTTGAGAAGAGCTTACTACTGAGCCCTAATTTGAAGCCTTGGGTTGTAGAGAAAACATTATTCAATTCCACTGCCATGGAGGTCTAGCTGATAACTGCAAACTATGGTGATAAAGGAATTGGGAGACCATAACAAAATGTCACCAAATAATATTCTCTGTGTGAGAATACCTAATGGGTATCTAAAACATTTTGAAGAGAAAATACTTTAGGAAAACTCAAATAATATCAGCTTATGACTTTCTCTAAACCAGAAAGAGCCTCATGTAATTATGAGAAACTAGTGGATATTACTTGAAGCTCTCATCTGACAAATTACTTCTTTAATTGTGATTGAGAAACAATTGCACACTTCTGGGTTTCTTTGACCTGGATGGAATAAATATTGGTGGGACTGAGCCACAAGTTTTACTAATTTTACATTGTAATTTGTATTCATGATGTGTAATTTAAATTTATGAGTTTTTAAAATTGGCTTCTGGTCTCCTACTTAGAAAATACATAGAGAGAAATAGGAGGAGAAGAAAATAATAACATTTCCATGAGAAAATAAATAAAAACAAAGATAAAAAAGTGATAAAAACATACCAGTGGTATCATTGCTCTAAACATTTCATATTTGTATATTCTGAAAAGCAAAGAGGAGAAAAGATGAGATACAGATAACTATACAGATAACTTCTAATGACAGATGAGGAATCAATTACTCAGTTAATTTTTCAAGAAAAAAATGCAGACCTTAGTCATTTCAGGTAAGCAAGCAAAACATTAGCTTTTACATATATAACTTCTTAAGATTTTGCATCATGTTTTAATGAATTTATATTTTTTTATTTTTCAATAACCCTTTTAATTGATATTAAAGTACAATATGCCCTAAAAGAAAGAATATTTTCTCAAAACGATAATATGTTTATCAATGGAGAGAGTATGGTAGTCAGATATTGGTTATTTCATTTTACAATTCTTGAGTATGTAATTTAATTTTGTAGTTTTAAAATTTCTCTTAGATTATTCTATACAAATGGTTTCATAGATTCATACTTTCTGTTAAGACACATCAGTACCAAGACCAACAATTATACAAATAAAGAACAAACATGTAGTTGTTTGCTCCAAGAGCTACTCTTAAGACAGTCTGTTGCAAAATAGTGGGAAACATTTTGTCTAATTATCTTATTAGACAATAAACTGCTCATGTATTAAATAATTTCATAGATAAAATTCTTGAAATTTTAAATTTTACCAATTTCTATATTTGCAAATTTCGACCTTCATTGAAAGTAGATGAATTTTCAATATAAAGAATTTCAAGGATTGAAAAAATGTAACAATATGTTTACTATCAAGAGAAAGTGAAAATTTTAAAACAAAAACTGATTTACAGGGGCACTTGTGAAAAAGGAACAGGTTCTTTGAAATAACTATTCTTATTATTAGTGGTTTATCCTAACCTATTATCATTGTTAATAGCTTGAATTTAATTCCAAAATTTATCACATATTGAAAAATAATGCCAAGTGATTATAAACATTTCATAAAGTAACTTTTGCTCTGAATAATTTTAAATAGACTGAAAGTAACTTTTAAAATTTCATGGATTTAAAGGTTAGCATGATTTAAAAAAAATTCCCAGGGCTACTATATATCTCCTGCCATTTGTGTGCTCAAGATATTCTGCTTTCCTCCTCTAATGAAGTGCATTTGTCAAGAGCTCAGTGACCTCTGACAAGGCTCAGTGAGGGATTATAGCCTGACAGGAGGCAGCTGGAAGAAATACTTGACAATTCACACTTAAAGTAATCCCTGAAAATTGCACAGCAGTTATGAGGAAGTAACAGTTTGGCTCCCTTGTGAAAAAGACTAATAAAAGATATTTCAAGTAGAGTTTGGGGACACACTATAGTTTCTGAATTAAAGCTAAATTATCAAGTTTTGTAAGCACCAGTCAATAGGCAACACATTTTCATGAATAGATTCAATCTACAATCCTATTTCAAGCAGCCAGCACTTTACTCCGTTGATAGAAACCTCATTTAGCCAATGGATTATCTATAATTGACTAACTTCTTTAATAGAGTGTTAACACATCTCACATGTAAAAACATTTCAGTGAGAGCTCACAGAGAATAATAGTTATAATCAGAAATATAAAATGGTCATTTTCTGTAAAAATTATGGCAAGAAATCAATAATATGGTTTTAGATGTTGTCTTGTATTTTGTAACATGTTATTTTATTTAAATGTGTGTTATTTCAAATAATAACTGCTCCACTATAATTTTCCTTAAAATCCCATTTTTCCCGCTTAACAGCAAAAAATATTTTGCAAAAATAACTTTCAAGGTTATATATTTAACCTAGTGAATATGCTAAATAATATAGAATTATGATATGTATTACATTATATTAGATTATATACAATTGATTAATATACATACATTTTTTAAATGCAGGTACTTTATTTCTTTAGTAACCTCTTCCACTGTCTAAGGCTCAGAAAATCAGATGTTTATTTTGCTATCTGCTACTATTTTCTTGTGATTGAGATTAAAATTCATTCCATAGAGAGATGAAAACATCAGAATGCAATTTCCTTGGAAAACTCACCATTTCTTGGCTAACCTTGAATTTTCAGCATGCACAATATATGTTGATGGACCTGTACTTAGCAGGTGTCCAACAAATGTGTGATTATTAAATTGAAATAACTTATGAGCAGTATTTTCATGATTGTTCATCATTTCTATAGAAAAATAATTTTCCTAGGTCATGCAACAAATATTATCTGATATCCATTATATGACAATCACTCTGCTAAGTACATACAGACTTCTGTTTTTTTTCTGTTTTTAAAACCTTTTTCATTTTTTGCTAAATTCATGGTTTGACCTCTAAATTCACTTGTCATGAGAATACAGTGCATTTTAAGAAAAACAGGGTTAGTAAGCCCGTACTTATTCATATTAATCTCTGGCTTCTTGCTGCACACTTCATGCATAGGTAGAGTGGCCTACTCTCCAAACAAGAAAACACATAATGTTTCTAATTCTCCGCCTAATAACAATAGTTTTTCCACCTTTAAACCTAATGTCTAATTATCGCATCTTCTTTAACATTTATACTCTGAGGGTTCACCAGAGAACTCTATCATGATCCTTGTGAACTGTCTGTCATAAACTTAGGATTAATATTCACATTCCGTTTTGTATATTTTTGTGATGTGAAGAAAGGAAGGAGGCAAATGTCTGCTCAAACATCACTCATGGGTGAACTCGATTCCTTTCTCAAATACTTAACTTTGGGATGTGCTAACTGCCCGAGTGTAGGGGGAATTTAGGTTCCAGCAGTAATGGAATAGGTAGGAATGGCTGGGCAGCAGCTGTGGGATAACATGGCAGGTTGAATCGTCTCATGGGTTTCATATGACTTGTGCATTAAGAGTTCCTGATTTAGACCATGTGTCTCAGGTAAGAAATTACTTGCTGGATGATCAAATTCAGAGTCATTATCTTTAGTTTAGTATTACTCAAGGGGATGACAAAATCATGGTAAATTCAGTTTTTCACTTCCCCTTTCTTAATTGACATTCTACTGAAAAGTGTTACGCAGAGAATTACCTGATTTTTATTTATTGATTTGTACTTATTGAGATCTATCGAGAACAATATTAAGCCTACAGGGTTCTTAGAGGACAACATATAGTGTATTATGCTCTTTCTGGTTCGTGCAAATTACTTTCGGAGATTTGTTCTCATGGGTTGTTCATTTTGACTTTTTTATTTTTAAGAAATAGACTGATATATTTCCCATTCTTGATGGGCTTTTCTCAGTCACTATGTCACGTGGGTTAAAAATCCTGGACTTACACAGTAAAACCCTATCTCTAACACTTTGATATCTGATATCAAATCTTCCAAGGCTTGCCTACCTTCCTCATTGGTAAATTGAGTTTAAATCCCATGGTTTAAAAGACTGTGAAAGTTAAATGAGTGAACATAACTGCATGTACTTTTTAAATTCAAAGGCCTCAGTCATGTACAATATCATTAAACTCCTTTTTACTTGTTTCTTTCAGTTGCTTGTTTCTTGTAATACAACTAAAACCCAGTTACTTAGATTATATTTAAGTTTTTCCACAGAAAAGCTTATACATAATGCTATCCAAAGGACATTTCTATGATTCTGAAAAAAATTAATAATCATCCAAGAAGTTAGTCCTTTGGATTTTATGGCTGCACACACACGAACTCAC
The DNA here is from genome assembly GCF_000696425.1 of Galeopterus variegatus. Classification (NCBI taxonomy): domain Eukaryota; kingdom Metazoa; phylum Chordata; class Mammalia; order Dermoptera; family Cynocephalidae; genus Galeopterus; species Galeopterus variegatus. The sequence continues at coordinate 53,438 of NW_007727258.1, forward strand.
ACCTCTTCATAGTACTTCCTCTGTAGTGGTAGGTATGGCTGAAAATAACGATGAGAAATCACAGATTTTTTTTTTTTCTCATCCTGAGCATGTTCAATGTGCTATAGAGGCTTTGTGTGAAGCTGGGTGTTCCTTGTAACTTTCAGGTAATAATAAAATACAAAAAGAGACTTTCAGAAATATGGAGTCACATGAAATACAAAGTAAATGGACATCTAAAACCTGCTCGACAAGAATGCTACATGTGCTTTTTAACTACTATTTCATAGCCCTTTTATTCCTTTTTTAACTTCACTTTTTAAATTTCAATGCACCCATGGTTGCTTTGTTCTGTTGTTCAAAGTATCAATTAAATGTGAAATCTAGCTTCAAAAACTATAAATTTCAAACTTTAGTTTCAGTGAACTCATTTTTCCTCTAAGATGTAGTAAAAAGTCCAGTGGTTTAATCGCTCAGTGGTGAACACATTTCTTCCAAAATGTACTCAACACCTTAGGGGTGAGGATGTATTCTTCAGACTGCTGCACAGAATACCTTAGAAAGTAGGACTGCTTGGGTGGCTCAGACTTAACGTACTCGCCTTCACTTGAAACCAGCCAGTATTTCCTTTTGCCCAATCATCCGGCTTTTACAGATCTTATGACACTCAGTGCAGCAAAATAATAATTAGTAGTTCTTATATGTGAGTAAGATTAATTATTTGATACTGTGATTTTATTGAAAAACTAAAATATATTTGTTTTCTATTAAGTTGAATTAGTTTCTTGCTAGCAATTTTGTGGAGCCCTTTCCGCATTTCAAACTCATCAGAGTTAAAGATATTGATGTTCAAGCTCAGACTATATGTAATGCCAGCCTGCCTCCTTTAGGCTCATGTTCAGCATGTGTATGTAGCTGTGAGGAGCAAATCATTCACTTACATATCTCATGGGGAACTAAATATAAAGAATGCTATAACTTTCCAGATAATAAAGACTCAAGATTAGAGACTTTTTAAAAATCTTTATATCCTGGTGTGTACTATGATGCAAACACGAAATAATGCTTAAGAAATGTTTGTAAAGTGGTTAATTGTTGAACAGGAGGCCAGAGAGGTTTTGAGAGATGATAACTTATAAGAAATGTGCCGTCTGAAACCTACTAGCTTTCCATAATCTCACGTTACCATTTTTATGAGGTAATGATGTTCTGATCCTAACTACTCCCACTACTCTCTAATATACTCTCTAATTTGACTCTAGAATGTTTGTACCATTTAATGGAATGCTCAACTCTTCAATATGCCACAGACTAGTTGTAGATTAAATCATCTGAGTTGAAGCATGATCCACCTGATAAAATTGCCAATTCATTTAAAATTTCTTGTAAGCCATTTCACTTGGGCTCTCTATATAGGCAATAAAGTACATAATACCATTTTTAAAAAAAAATCTCAGATGCAAGGAGGAAGAGCACCTCACATTTATGTAGTATTTTTACATTCAACTCTGAAAAATTAATAAGGCAGAGCAAATCTCATGAAATTTTATGTAAAATTGTGAATGGAGGTGTGAATTTATCTGTTAAGAGTTTCAATATCTTTTTATCAGATTCTCAAATACTTTTCTGACACCCCTTTCCCCCAATTTAAGATCTTTGATGTTGGAATTTTCTGAAGAAGGAGAGTAGCTTAAACACTTTCAGCATAAGACGTAACATGAGCAGAGCCCAGTATGTAAGTGTAAAGTGTGTTTAAAAAAAGAGAAGAGTCACATTATTTGGGGGTAGTTGGAGCATAGGGTATAGTGGGGAACATCTGGAGACAAGGCTTCAGAGAACGTTAGGCAGATATTGACAGACTTTATGATTTGGGCTGATGAATTTAAGCTATATCCTGTGACCAGTTAGAGGACATTACAAATTTTAAAACAGGGAATAACACTGGACTTTTCTCAAAAAGAAAGGCAAATGTGGAAGGTGCCTTGGCATGGGAGTGACTGGAGGCAGGGAGCAGTAAGAAGGATATTGTCACAGTTTAAGAGATGATGAGCAGTTTAGCTAAGGGAAACTCAGCAGTTTGCAAGAACATAGCTCATAGAAAAAGAGAGAGTCAAGGGCTGGGAATAATTCTTGGTAAAAACAAGAAAGCAAGTCGGACTCAGGGAAGACAGGAAGAAAAGTTGGAAAAGTAGAGGACGTTGGTAAACACACACACGCACACACACACACACAAAGTGTGATGGAATCTAAGGGGAGCATTTTCACGTTTTCTGACACATACAAAACACTCAATAAATGTTAAACAAGTTACCACATGTTCTTTTTAGGAGTATCAAATATCTCAGAGAGGTCAAATTGATTAAGGACTTACAATAACCAAAGGCAATTATGAGATCACTGGTGACTTCTCTGAAAGCAAATACCACAGATCTGTAGGGGCAGAAGTCATATTTTAGAATAATGAAGAGTAAATTTGAGCTGAGGAAGCTTTTATGATGATTATAAACTGCTCTTATACGAAGTGTGGTCCGAAAGAGAACAGTTCAAGACATTCAGTGATCATCCATTTCATGCCAGTTTCCAGGCTAAGCACGATGTTGCTCAATGGAGTTAGAGCCCAGTGAAGAAAACAGACATTAGCCAGGCAAAGACTGGGATGTGGGGAGGGGGAATTGAACAAAGAAAATAATTTTACTGACTGCATAACTGATACTTTATACCTGTTGTATTATGCCTATAGTTAACGATGCTGTATTGTACACTTAAAATTTTCTAAGAGGGTAGATCTCTTGTTAAGTGTTTTCATCAAGGTAATACAAAATAACTTTAAAAGGGAACAAAAATACTACTGGTTGAGAAATATGTAAAGGCATAGAAACAATGGAGAACATAGAGTTTTTAAATTGTAAAGTAAATCATGCAGGGCCGGCCCCGTGGCTCACTCAGGAGAGTGCGGCGCTGGTAGCGCTGAGGCCATGGGTTCGGATCCTATATAGGGATGGCTGGTGTGCTCACTGGCTGAGCGTGGTGCGGACAACACCGTGCCAAGGGTTGCGATCCCCTTACCGGTCAGAAAAAATAAATGAGTAAGTAAGTAAATAAGTAAATAAATAAATAAATAAATAAATCATGCTCACAAAAGATTAGATACAACTTTGAGGGACTTACCTCTGCCTTTAAGAAATAGAACATTACCAATAATTTAGAAGCCCTCTGTGTTCCTCTTCTTGTGTATCCCTTTTACTTTCATCAATATATACATTAAAATATATATGAGGGTAATTCAAAAAGTTTGTGGAAAAATGAATTAAAAGATAATGCAAATATTTCCATGAAATTTTTGAAGTTCAATCTACATATACACACACACTATATAAAAATATATTCCATATATAGCTACTCTTATGAATTTTGTGTATATTATTTGCTTTTTTTGTTTTATATTATTGATATATTATTTTATATTTTTTAATATATGCATATGTCTTTCATTCATATATTAGTGAATTTTGTCAGTTTTTGATTTTTACATACATGAAATTATGTTACTTTATAATTTTCTTGTTTACTAACATGGTGTTTTAAGGGTCATCATGTTGGTTTTTGTAGCTGAATGAAATTAATTTTCATTAATGTATAGTTGTCCAATGTAAGAGATATCACAATTTTATCTTTTCATCTACTGGACATTTGGATTTTTTCCAGAATTTTGCTTTACCAACAATACAGCTCTAAACATTTTTGTATATCACCTGTTGCACAAGTTTTTCTGGGGTATTTGTTTAGGAATAGAATTCTGAGTCATTGGATACGAACATGTTTAGCATTGCAATATCACGTCAAATTGTTTTTGAAGAACAGAGTTTTTCGGTACCTGAATGAATTTGGGATTATTAAAATATATAGAGATAGGAGATAGGTTATGAGAAGACAATATTAAACAAAAGTTTCTTTGTGTGTGTGTGTGTGTTGGGTTGTGTGTTTTCAGCAAAAGGAACATATAAGCATATTTATCCGAGCAAATGGAAGAAAACAAGCAGAGAGAAAGATTTTGAAGACAAAAATAAGAGACAGCATAATGAGAGAAAATGAGATAAAAGTGAGAGACAGTACAAGTTCCCAAAGGAGTGGGGAGAATGGGATTCCAATACACACAATACAGGTGACAGAGAAAAAAATGAAGCTCAGAAACGTCGAGTAGAGATAGCAAGGCTGACAGGGGAGAACTGAGAATATAAACAGGGTCGTCTTCTTCCACTGCCCAGTGTTTCTTTGCACCGGTTAAAACTGGCTAAAAACAGTAGCAGTGCAATCTAAGAGTAAGTGCATTATTCCTTTACGACTTAAAATAAATTATGATTCAAATAGAGTAGGAGGATTATGTTTTATGGATTTTCTCATTACCAACTCGTTAACAGAGGGAAAACTGTGAATTTAGTCCATGAGCACAGTGTAAATACTCCAAAACTGTTCTCTTGGAGTGCCCCTCGAAAAATATATATTGAAAATTATGCAGGCCTTAGTATGGTTCAAGTGATACTTTAGTAATACAGCTATATTTTTCAGAAGATTATTTGTCTGGCTGTATATTCTTTTTCTTTTATTGTTGCTTTTATTGCAATGGTCAAGGTGTCTTGAGCATTCCATTGAGCGTTACCAACATAAGGACCAAGGTGATAAAATTGAAATATTTGAGATGTGTCCATGAACAGCTACTCAACTCAGCTAGTACGACTTTGTCAATTAATCAACTGCTCACGAGCAAGTGTGCATAATAGCTCTGCAATTTTTTTGGCAAAAATTCATGTGTTTTGGATATATATTTCTATATAGATACATATATAGATAGATAGATACATATATAGATAGATAGATACATACATACATATATATATATATACACACACACACACACACACACACAAATAATATTTGTATTATCTTTCCAAACTATTTTTTAATTCATTTAAATGCTTAGGCATTTTGGAAAAGCTAATTTTCCTATAGCTGGAATATGAGTTTCAGGATTCTACCTTTTGCCTCAAGAAATGGCTTGAAGGGTCATTTTAAAAATGTGCTGATAGGTAAAAATTAATCAAAGGAAGGATTAAACACTTCCAGACTTTCACTACTGTTTGTACCTAGGCTAGACAAGCCTATCTTGGCTTATTGTTATTCCAGTCTGACTAAATTTCTTTCTACTTAATGATTCTGTTACGCATGTCTGCTTTATGTTCTACAAATACTTAATCATCTGCTTATTTAGTCACAGAAGAATTATTTTTATTTACAGATGCAGCTTAAATATATATATATATATATTTGTATTGCTTAAATATACATACATATATCCCTGAGAATAATCTCACCGGAAAATACTTCCTGTCTCCTCTCCTTACCCCCAAAGTCAATATTCATGCCTTGTTTTTGTTGCTATCTGAGGTCAAAACAGCGAAAATTCTGCACCCATGCTGGCTTTAGCTTTAGTTAAAAGCAGGCAGCTATACGTTTGGGAAACCCTGTATAATTTATGCGGTGTGGGCAATATCTTTAGCATTATGCATAAAAAAAGTTTTCAAATAAAAGCTTACTGGCCTTCCAGTATAATGTAACACCTTTATATCTCATATGAGATCACAGAATCATAAATGCATTTATTCTTTTGGAAAAAGTACCATGTGAGTAACATATTAAACTTCAACATGATTTTTCCATTGCTGCCAGCTCTAAGGTCAAACGACTCTAACCTCAGTTGGAAAGATAACACTTTATTTCTCATCGTTTTTTAAGAGTAAGAATTTCCATTTTCCTTATAATGCAGGCCACAACAGAAAAGATTTGTGATTACTATTTGTAAGAGAATGTTTTAGCTTCTGGCCCCAACTCCTGATTTTTTTACATTTGGTTTTAGCATCTATTTTGTCCTTTGCTTCCAGTGGGGTACAAATAGTTACAATACAATATAAAATGGTATTTTTTTTAACCTCACTTCTCCACTCCATATATATGTTTGTAATAGAAATTATATGGGAAAAATAGAAGTTATGTGAAACACGTCTGTCCAGATTTATAGTGGAACTTTGGAAAGGTACTGTTGTAATCTGGAAGTTATAAACTGGCCTCCCCAGACTAGCTGCTGATAACCTGCTTCATCTGTCTTATGTCTGAGAGTTAAGCTTAGCTCATAGATGGGGCAACCTTTCCAACTCAGAAGTCAACATGAGAAGAAACAGTGACAGTGTAAATAGGAGATGATTTACATACCTTTTGACTTCCCTTCCCTTCCTCGGACACCCAGGGAAATCTTTCAGTTATTTTTGTGCCTATTCATGCACAGTACAGTTTGACTTTTTTGCTTGCGGTAGATTAGTAACTGTATTGAGTCTAGGAGCTCATTTAATGAGTTTTTTTACAATAATGTTTATAAATAATTTTCGAAGCATATTCTGTCATTATCTCATTTAGTTACATTAGATAACTGTAAATTAAACCGATTATATATAATTACCTCATTGACCTGTTGAAAAAACTGAGGCTGAAAATATTTAAAATAACTTTCTCAAAGTAACATGCTTAATAAATGAAAGAGTGGAATTCTAGATTCCTGACTCTTTATCCAGTGTTCTTTTGACTATACACCCTATATTATGTTGAATTATGCAGCATTAGTTTTATTTCGCATTAGGAATCTTACTCTGACATTTAGTGTTTAATGTCTTTCCTGGTTAGAATCATGCTTAGGCAAATTTGCTTTAACCAATTCTCAACTACACAGAAGCCCCTTTATCTGTAATAGCATAAATCAATTAAGCTCCTTTACTTTCTGCTGAAAGTTCCAAACTTTGAATAAATTGTCCATTAACTTTGACTGAGTGCCCAGTGTACTAACAACAATAAAAATAAGCATCTATATGATGTTCTGAATGAACTATTATTACTAATCCAATTTTCTTACGTATCCCTTGAAACAGACTATCAGGAGCCAGTCCTGAGGTTTTATATGTTGGCAAAGTTTTGGCGATAGAGAAGCTGTTACAGGTGACTCCTTTGCAAGAATTAACTGTGATCACTTCAAATGGTTTTTAATGAGTCTCCTTCCAACAGTAAGGTGCAAGAATTTCAGCATTCTGTGTGCCAGTCAAGCACATATTCAAAGTGATGTTCTCACAAATAATACAGTGGGAAAATGTGCCAAAGATGCAATTTACGTTGCATTACCAAATGATTTATGATTTATTTTTATCCTATGAGGTAAGGCAAAATATTCAATTTATTTCATTTAACAAAAGAGACCATCTAAAGCTGTTTGAAGTATAACTAAAGAAAAGCCAGGCACACTGCAAAGAAGTTTGTTGGCCTTCCAAAGTTTTCTTCTATTCTTTATTTCCTTCTTCCCTTCCTTTTTTCTTCTTTCCTTTCTTCTTTCCTTCCTGTTCCCTTCTCCCTCCTTCCTTCCTTCTCCCTTCTCTCTCTTTCTCTTTTTTCATTATTGATAATGAAAGAAATTTTTACTCTCAAATGTAATACATCATAGTTTTATAAAGTTCAGAGCATGTTACATAAATAAATAACTGCTTACACTTTCTTCATTTTTTATCCATGTTTGGGTTACATTTGGCAAACCGCCCTTACATATCACATGTTCCGTAACATGATCCTCCTGCATGTGCCTGGTTCACAACTTCTACCACAAGCAACTCACTACACAAGTTCCACAAAACCCAAACTGTTCAACCAGTAAGTCTCCAGGTGACATGCTTGAATGTCACAGCAATAAGAAACACTATGAAAGTGTCTAAATGGTTACCCTTCACGTCTACAATTCTCTCTCCAAGGATTTGTAACAAGTAGTTCATTGACTGGCACTGACCAAGCCATTATCATTTCTTGCCTGACTTTACTAGTAAGTAACTTTCCATCTGGATTTCTGTCTTCTATAGCTCTCTTCTAGTAAAATTTCCACACAGACCCCAGATGATCTTTTAGAAATGTAAATCAAGCAATCCCTGCCTTAAAATCCTTCATGGGCTTCCAATTGCACTTATTAGTGATCACACTTGGCTGACATGAGGACCCTCTTTGAATGAGTCCCTGATGGCCTCTCCTACTTAATTTCTTTCTGTTTTCCCAGTTGCTCACAATGGTTCTGCCATTTGGCTGTGCTTTATTTGAGAACTTCTATGTGTGTGTGCTCTTTTCTCTGCCTGGAATGCCTTTCCCCTCTTCCTATGACTCTTCCTGAGGCAAAATTCTGCTCATCTCCAGGTCAAGGATGGGCAAATTTCTGTAAAAGGCCAGATAGTAAATATTTTTAAGCTTTCAGGTCACACAGTCTTCAACACAACTACTCAATTCAGCCATTGTAGATGGAAAGCAGCCATAGACAATACACAAATGAATGAGCATGGCTGTGTTTCAATAAAACTTTATTTATAAACAAAGAAATTTGAATTTTACACAATTTTCATGTGTAAAGAAATCTTCTTCTTTTTAAAACATTTAACTTACTTAGCTTGTAAACCCCTTGTCTAAATTTAGCTTAAACGTCATTTCATAAATGCTTAATATTAATAATTTTCTTATCTAATTAAGTTGTTTCTTATCTCAGCATTCTCTTATTTTAATTTATATTACCTTTTCTTTTGGTAATTTTTTTTTTTTTGGTAATTATTTTCTAATTGTTGTTTGTTCTACATTTTCATTGAATTACAACTTCTCTAATCTTAACTACTCCATTAATCTCTGCACACCCACAGTTAGAAAAATGCCCTGTACATAGTAGGTGCTCAGTAAGTATTTGTTGACTAAATTAATTAATTCTGTGAGCTTGTTTCATTATAACTCAAAGTGTGTTTTAAAAAGTGAGCTATGGGCTGGCTAGTTAGCTCTGGTGATCACAGCGCAGCCTTGTAACACCAAGGTCAAGGGTTTGTTTCCCCATATGGGCCAGCTGCCAAAAAACAGAAAACAAAGATGAGCAATGTCAAGCAATTTGTTTTAGAGGGTTTAAAACCCTGTGAGAATTGAACTTACTCAACACAAACATTCTGCTTTCTCATTGAGTATCATCTTTAAGCTAAATTTGAGAGAATATTTACTTGCAATCATTCAATCTACAACAGGAATAGAGTGCAAAAAATCCTTCTACACATCCACACTGTGCATCACATTGTGTTTATAGAAAGACCACATAAAGAGACAATTTGTTATAGTCTTAAGAGTTTAATTTGACATACAAATTACAGTCATTTTCCCAGAAATGGATTCCTGTGGTATCATTTGGAGTCTCATGACATGTCTCTGTTGAATAAAAAAACAGAAGTATCCAAGTAGTTGTAGCTGTCATTGTGGGTGCCCATATGTCATCTTATTCTCCCCAGGCCTTTCTCAGTAGCAGAGCCCCTATGTGATTGTGTGCCCAGGAAAGCTGACCCCACCTTACCCAAGAGTGAATGTTAGTTCATCATAGACAATAATGATAATACCATTCTCCTTGTTAATGAAATCAACAAGCAGGGGCCAATAACATCAAAAGAGGTTTATTACAGGTTTTGGTGAAAGATCTTTCTGCCTGTCAAAAGAGACACAAAAAGAGGTACCGCTCTTCCTCTCTTTGAACAAGGCTGTATGACGTCATAATGTACATAGAGTAGAGCTAAAAGAATTGCAGAGATACTGCCTGGGAAAACTGAAACTATCTTTCAGTTTTGTGAGATAATGAAATACATTTGTGATTAGGCCAGCGATTCTCAAATAATAATATGCATCTATCTTAATCACTTGGGGATCTTGTTAAATTTATGATTATAACTCAGGTCTACACACTCCCTCGTGAGGCAAGACTTGTGCTACTGGTCCATAGGGCACACTCTTAGTAGCAAGGGTTTAGGCCTTTGTTAGTAAAGTTTTGTGTTACTTATATCTGAAAGCACTTTAACTGATATATCGTGCACACCAAATCTGCTTAAAGAATGAGAAACTGATTTATCTCTGTATCCATATTCATTAGTGACACTAGTAAATATAGATTATATAACTTCTATTATTTTAAACAGAAAAAAAATCATATTATTCTATCTTAGTGATTCTGCCTTTATTTGAAGAAATAAACTACTAGAGGCTGTCTTTGGTGATAACATTGAGAGTTGTATAAAAATAGCAACTTCTGTTCAAACTTAGCATTGTGTTTATGTTTGATAGTGATATAATTTGTTTCACCACGATATTTCCAAACTGATAAATGTTGGAAACAGACCGTTGTGGATTCTCAAAGATAAATTTACTACTAGATATGATCATTTGGCAATTTAATCAATCAAAAAAAAATCTGTTCAACTAAACCAACTGTTTGGGTAGACATGCAAACCAACTTATTTTTTATTGCACTAACTTTTTTTCAAATGTTTTACAGATACATCAACACAGACTGAAATATATCAGAATAGAAACAAACGAATCAAGATAGTGAAGAATAAAAGATGTATCTGTAAAATTTAAGAATTTAAATACCAGTTTTCTGATTTACGCCTTTCATTTTGATATATTACAGGTATTACTTGTCTAGAACAATGCAAAGGTTATAAAGACACAGTTGTGAAATAAGCGTAGACAATGAACAAAATTACATCAGTACAAAAATTGACCTAGAAAAATATAAATGATGCCATAAGGATGAAAACTATTTGAATCTCCTGGTATACACAAGATGGTGTCCTCTGATGACTGCTTCTTATTTACAGGAAATAGATATTCTTTGTATATGCTGTGATTATTGCTGTCAGCCCAATGCCATTTGTCTAATATACTAAAAATATGTTTTGAATAATGAAAGTAACTGTTGCAAAGAAATCTAATTTCATCATACTCCTTTTTTCATATTTTACCAATCAAAATAAAAGTTAGTTTAAAATCAAAAGCTCATTCTTTTCTGAGAATGAGTAACTAACTAGATTAGCAGCCAACCCAGATGCAAGGCCAATTGATAGGTCACAAAACAAGTTCGGCAATCCAGGAACACGGTGTTGATTTTGGCCATTCCCTAAAGAATGTTTGTCCAGATATTCAGGATAGAGCTGACTTCAGTTTTTCTTTCTGCCAGCATGATGCTTAAAATGAAATCTTCTTCTGCCAATCTTCCTACATGCAATGAAATTGTAAGAGGACGTTTTTTAAAATTTCATGAACTTTCCTAGACACTAGGTTTATTTCTATAAAACCCAGGATCTGATCTAAAAAAGATAAGGAAATGGGATGGTTGTCTGGGCCCCAGTTTTTAAGGCAAATCATTACTAAAGGTAGGTTTATGTTTCTTTGGTCCTATGGAAACAATGTCAGTTTACTTTTTTTTGAATTTTAGAAGTGCCTCAAATTTCTACCTATATAGTATTTGAGTTCAATAGATTTATGAACAGTGATATTTATTGATTGCTGTGTTCAGTGTCAGGTGATTCCTATGCTCTTTGCTTTTTTAATGATTTGTTTATGTGTTTTACTTACATAAATTATACTGTAGACTTTTATATTCTATTAGATACATTGAATTCAATAATTGTAAGATAATTAATTAATTTTATAGTTAATGATTACTAGTATAATTAATAAATATTATTTAATCGATTATGCTCACAAGGCAATATTTAATAAAATGTTCAAGGAAAAGTCTATATCATTACAAATGTGTGTTCATGGTCTCAACATACTTGATTAAATGCTAAAATGATTGATAAACAGGTGAAAACATATATTTTAATTTAAAATGTGTTTAGATACATTACATAAAACTGGTGTGCTGAGACTCAGCCAAATAGCACAGGCAAAGAGTTTCAAACCAAGTTACACATTTTGGGCCACAATGTAATCTCATATCAGGCTACTCTTATTGCTTCCTTGTAGTAGTTAAAAAAAAAGAAAAAAATGAGTGTGGCAGGGAACAATACCATAAGATTGGAGTTGTGAGAATACTAGAATCAAAGACACTAATATCCCAACTAAATACTATATAATTTCATAACTTTTTTTTCAAATTTTCTATGTACTTATACCTGTAGGCATTATTTCTCTGAAAAAATATTTAATGTTCTGTAATAAGGGAATTATTTTTTTAAATGGTTAAATGACAAAGTTATAGCAACATAACATCATACTTTCAGAAATTATAGAAAGAATTGATACGTGCATGTGTTTAGCTAAAAGTCTTGCTTTTGGAATCTTCAGATGAAAATTTACTTGTAGTTAAAGTCTTTGTTTTCTTCTTATGACAAAACACCACGTAAACAAATCAATAGATCTTTATTTTAAGTTTAAAAAGATGCCATGGACCATTGTTAAACTCTAGGTTACTATGGTTATTGCAGAAAAATGAAATTATATAATGCTGTTTTCTTTTTATAAAATCAATAAAAAGCAATTTTATTTGAGCTGTGATTTTCAAAATTATAACCTATGGGTTTGGATTCACTGTGCAACCAGTTCAGTGATGAGAAGAATATGATCATTAGGTTGCTTTAGCAGAACAAGCTGTTAAAAGAAAAGTGAGTTTAGGCATCACAGATTGTTTATGTATAGCTGTTTTTTATAAGAAGCATACCTAATAAAAATAAGAAAAACAGCACTGCAGCCGATTTTGTATAATAGTATTTTCTGGGATAATAGACTATAATACTGGCTATCAAGTGTACAATTGGCCCTGATAATAAAGTACATCACACATTGATAGGTGGACTCACTATGGGCCAGATGCTGGGCCAAATATGTGACATAAATCTCTCATTTCATCATGCAACAATCCCTGAAAAGTAGGTACTGTTTTTCTCTCATCCCTCAAAAGTAGGTACTGTTTTTTTCTTTGTTTTAAAGATCTAGAATTTGAGGTTTAAAGTGTTTAAATACTTTGCTCAGGGTCAATTTATTAGCACTCTTTGTAGTCAGATTTGAATCTAAACACTCTGATTCCAAAGTGTAGTTTTTTGTTTGTTTGTTTTTGAAATGAAGGCTTGATCCAGTTTTGAGGTCCTGGTTAGAGGCTGGTCAGTTGACACTCTGATTCCAAAGTGTAGTTTTTTGTTTGTTTGTTTTTGAAATGAAGGCTTGATCCAGGTTTGAGGTCCTGGTTAGAGGACCCTCAAGGTCAGTTCCCCTTCTTGAACAGGTGATTGCATTGATACTCCAACCACTTTCCTTTTGGGACTGTCACTCTCTGTGCCTTTATGCATCAACTCTAATCATCTCAGGGCCAAGTATCAGACAGCCAGGGTTAGTCCCTTTTCCTTGGAGCACAGAAATTATTCAAATTAGACAATTCAAAGGGATCTCAGGAAACCTAGTTAACCCCACCTCACTTGCCATACATTATCTGCCCTATACAACTCCAACTTGCTGTTACCTTTTCCCAGAGTGCAACCCTCATGTGGCCCTGACCAGCAGTTTTGAGCTGCAAGTAACGAAGAGTTCTGCCTTTCATCTATCATCAGTGTCATTATGTGGTGTCCTACCCACAAAATAATCTTTAAAAACACTGAGTACACTCCCTCAACCTCTATACTTTCTCCCATCCTGAGGATGTACAGTGAAGCTATTTAAGCATTGTTCACCAGTTCAGATCAGTTAGTACTATGAAAATTCCAGACCAGGACTATAAAGTATAAACCCGTTAATCCTCTTTTCTATATACACTTAATTAGTTCATCTTGATTCGAATTAGCTAGAATTGATTACAAACATTTCACTAAGCACTTTTTCCACATGTGACAGTAAAGATCATATTTAAGGTAAAATTGAATTTAATAGGACAAAAAAAGAGTTTAGAAAGTTAAAAAAAATAGGCTTTCAAATAAAATTATACTTTCTGGCAGGTTTATGAATAATAGGTTGTTAAGCAAATTTATCAGAACAGGAAAAGGATTATTATAACATCTAAACAACTCATTGCAATGAAAATATGAAATGAATAATAACTCATATGAATAATAACTTTGAATAGGATCCTTTGAACTTGAATAGTTTAGAGATGAAAGCATTAGTGATGATTTGCCCCCTGGATGTGGGAAAGAAGTGATTGCAACATGTAACCTCCTTTGACTTGCTTTAACATTCTAATACAGGATTTAGAAAACTTTGTAAAGATCCAGCAAATATTTTAAGGCTCTGGGGGCCATAAGAGCTTCAGCCCAACTATTCAACTCTGCCTCTGTAGTGTAAAAAGCAGCCTTGGACAATAGTTAAATGAATGGGTGTGTCTGTGTTCCAATAAAGCTTCATTTATAAAAGCAGGCCTGAGGTTGGATTTGGCCCATAACCACAGTTTGCTTCCCCCTGTTCTAATACTCTGAATTACAGTTCTGGCTTCCTTTCTCAACCATGACTGACACACTTTTATTTATATAAAAAAGCTCCTTCTGGGGCTTCCCAGTTTAGGAAGGATGAGGCCTCATGCACCCAGGACAAAGTAACTCTATAGCAATCCAGCCCAAGGCATTATCTCTTTGTAACAATATTACAATCATAACTCCACTAGTCTTTTTAGGACAGTTGGTACAGGTCACATAGATATGGAGTGCTTTACTGCGATCCCGGCAGCTTCATAAAACCACTGATAAGGTTTATCATCTGCTGCTCTGTGTTTTCTATTTGTTAATGTCCAAAAGACAGTGTGTACCCAGTGAAGTACCCACCTAGCATGTGCAACGGACTAGAAAATGAATAACTTCCTTTTGTGACATGTAAATAAAAACTATAGTAATAGTAATAACAATAATAGATGCTAGGTATTGGATATTTACTGTATGAAATCCTGCCTTTCTCTTCAAGACTCAGCCCCGTTTTGTCCAGAAGCCTTCTCTAATGCTAGGGGAACAGTTTTGAACCATTATTCCCCACCCTTCATAGCCCTCTGGTTTTCTTTGTGTCACAGCATGTATCACACTGTAAGGGTCTTATCATTTCTCTCCTGAACTGGTAATAAGTAACTGGAGATCAGTGCGGTTGATTCAATGTCCCCCAAAATCTCATTGAAGCTGGACCCCCATTGTAAAAGTATTAAGAGGCTGGGAAATCTGACTATAGTATTTTAAAGATGGATCCTTTAAGAGACGATTAGATTGTGAGGATTGTGATCTTGTGAATGGATTAATCCATTCATGGAGTAATGGGTTAATGGTTTAATGGGTTATCAGGAGTGGTTCTGATGGCTTTATAAGGAGAGCAAGTGAGCATGTTAACCTATTTGCTATTGCCGTTCTCTCTTTGAGATCCTGTAGAGAGTTCCCACCCAGAAGAAAGCCCTTACCAGATACGATCCCTGGACTATGGACTTCTCAGCCTTCAAAACTGTAAGAAATAATTTTGTTTTAAAATAAATTAACTAGCTTCAGGTATTCTGTTATCAGCAACAGAAAATACACTAACATACCACAAACCATACATTATTCATCTTTGCACCCCTATAAGTCTAGCACAATGCCTGGCTCATAATAAGTTCTCGTGCTATAAATGCTTACCAAAAAAAAAAAAAAAAAAAAAATTAAATGAATAGATACTGCCAGACAGTGCGGTGGGCTGGCCTCCTAAGGCTTTTACAAACTGAAAGGGAAGGTTGAATCTTGGCATAAAATCAAGGCTTAGTTGTATAAAAAGCCCATCATTCTGAATAATCCTAGCACAGATTATAGGGTTTAAAAATGGTTTGTGAACCTTACATTTTCGAGCATACAGTACTGTAAGAAATCTTAAATTTCACTCCCTCTGCTGAGCACCCATTCATCTTGATTGTATGTTGGTTTGTTCACTTGAGTGAGGGAGAAAGCCCGTTTGAAAACAAACCATGAATACAGTTTGTTTTTCTTGTCTGATACCGCTTTGTTTTTGTTTATCACAGAACCAGAACTAGGATGCCTTTCGAGATGTGTGCAGATAGGCTACCAAGAATGAAATTTCAATTCAAGTCTGGCACTGAGTAAGCTACTCTCCCAAATGTATTTTACAATGTGCTGACTGTAATACTTTGACCATAAACCACTGGTATAACAAGAAATTAGGCCCTGGTTAGAAACATATTACTGCATAGCCAAATCCTCCTGTGGAATTCAACTACCAAATATTTTTAGGTTAAAGAAAACTAGATCTTCTGCACTTAGGCCAAATTTGACTTTGTTTCCAAATTACCTCAGAGAATTTTTAGCTGATGATTCATCACATATGATTTGTTTCATGTGAAGATATATTTATAATACATTTGGTAGATAAATACCTTTTCTCTTAAAAGGCCACAGGTACACCCACTGATATCTATTACTGGAGATTCCCAGTGGGAAATGCTTGTTATTCTGGAGGGAAAAATGGAAGTGTATAGGTATTTTAATATCTTAGGTCACTGGAAATGGGGAAGCATGAGTACATGTACAGGGTTTGAAAAGCATAAAAAGGACTGTGAATAAAGAAATAAAGAGAGAGAGACAGAGAGAGAGAGAGAGAGAGAGAGAGAGAGAGAGAAAGAAAAGAGAGAGAGAGAGAGAGAGAGAGAGAGAGAGAGAAAAGAGAGAGAGAGAGAGAAAGAAAGAGGGAGGGAGGGAAGGAAGGAAGGAAAGAAAGAAAGAAAGGGAAGAAAGAAAGAAAGGGAGGAAAGAAAAGAGAGAGAGAGAGAGAGAGAGAGAGAGAGAGAAAGAAAGAAAAGAGAGAGAGAGAGAGAGAAAGAAAGAGGGAG
>NW_007727258.1:71112-114975 GCF_000696425.1 Galeopterus variegatus
AAGAAATAAAGAGAGAGAGACAGAGAGAGAGAGAGAGAGAGAGAGAGAGAGAGAGAGAGAGAAAGAAAGAAAAGAGAGAGAGAGAGAGAGAAAGAAAGAGGGAGGGAGGGAAGGAAGGAAAGAAAGAAAGAAAGAAAGAAAGAAAGAAAGAAAGAAAGAAAGAAAGAAAGAAAGAAAGAAAGAAAGAAAGAAAGAAAAAGAGACTGAGGACTCCAAAGAAATATCTGAAAAAGTCTAGAATCTCATTCGAGAGAATATGCCTGCCAGGTTGGCACCAAGGTCTTTAATTTGGATTGGGCTTTCTTGATTATGTTTGCATTAATCATACACATGAAGCTTCTTCATTGTATTAATTTCTGTTGCTTATAATAAAATATCTGAAACTGATAATTTATAAAGAAACAATATTATTGCTTACAGTTTTTGTGTCTGGAAATTCCAAAGTTCACGCAACACACCTGGTGATAACCTTGTTGGTGGGTGGTGACTCTTCACAGCAATGCAAGGTGTCACATGGAGAATGGCTTGAACAAGAGAACTAAGCTTCTCATTTGCTGTGCATCAGAACCATGGCCATTGCCACCCAGTAAACCATCAATGGGTTAATTCATTCATAAGGGTATAATCCTCACAATCTAATCACCTCTCAAAGGCCCTACCTTGCAAATACCATCATTGAATTTCCCACCCCCTTAACTCTGCTACAGTGGGGATTAAGTTTTAATGACTTTGGGGGGACATTCAATTTACAGCATACATGTTGACATTTTTCATTTCTCCTTCATTAATCTTTTCTCATTCCTTTTCTCTTGAAAGATAAAGTAGTGAAAACATGTGTCTGAAAAGGGACATCCTAGAGTACCTCCTCTAAACTCAGTCGGGTAAGGTAACAACATGAAGTAGATCTGCCTTTCTCTAGTTAGTTGCAGTCCTCATCATTGGCTAAGTGAGCATATCGTGAGTACCTATACTGCAAAAAACATCTTAATAAGATTTCTAAAAGAAGCAAAACATTTCTTGGGAAACAGTTGTGCCAAGGAGAGGCTTCACTAATTATTTACTTATTCCACAAATATTTGTTGAATGCTTGTTATATGGAAATAGTTGAAAGTAATTTCAAAAAATCATTATAATTCATAGTCCCTTTGCTAGACGAGCTTAATCTGTAGGAAAAATTTCCAACTTGGCTTTTTGAAATCATGAGTTCTCTGAGAAATTCTAACTCCCAAATTCCAATACAGATTCTTATTTGTGATAAACCTGACAGCTGACCTTTGTTTTACCTACTTCATCATTTTAAAATTTATCTCAGTGTAGGTTTCCTTATTTTTCAGCTCCCTCCCAAGCAATTCCTGACAATTTTACTAACTGTTAAATCTAATCCTCCAAAGTGCTTTGCGTCTAAATTCACTAAGCATATTGTCAATCTAAGAGATGTTAATGAGAAATAGTGAACATATTCTCAGCAAAAAGGTTCCATTTTGTTTACCTAAGTAAAATACTTCTGTTTTAATAATAAAATTTCCAGTTTGTTTCCAGTTTGGTCTATAATATATGGAATTAAGATTTTTTGTTCTTGTTGTTTAAAAAAATTCTCTTGCATTAAAGGAATGAAAAGCATTCCAAATTTAGTTCATAATTTATTATATTAAGAAGATTTAAAATACAGACCTTGGTTATAGCAATTATGATAGTTACTGCCTATTCCCATTTTTAAAGGGAAGCTTTTAATTAAAATAGATCATAAATACACACAAGTGCACATAACAAAAATATCTGCCTATTTGTTATGACTAATTAATATAGTCATATATGTACCATCATAGATTGCATTTATCAATGTAAGGTGATATCACTTTTTCAAAAGCCTTCAGGTTTTCTTTTTTCTTTTCTTGGTTATGAACACTCATGAGATTCAAAGCTGATTATCACCCCTCGTGCCCAAGATGTGAAGGCCAGATCCATATTGGCAGCATGCCCATTACCACAAATTGCAATTGTACCCCATGTCCCCCACCCAATTATCCCTGACCTCTCTCCCCCTCCCACTTTCCCCCACTCCACTTTGTATCCCTAGGTATGTTCTCTTCCTCTGTGAGTCCAACACACCATCCATTGTGGTCTTTCTTTCCTACCTTCTTTCTCTCTTAGCTCCCAGTTATGAGTGAGTACATGCGTATATATCCCTCTGAATTTGCTTATTTCACTCAACATAAGTTTCTGCAGGCTCATCCATGTTGTCACAAATGGGAGAATTTCATTCTTTTTTATGGCAGAGTAGTATTCCATGGTGTATACATACCACAGTCCACCGATGGACATTTAGGTTGGTTTCATATCTTGGCTCTGTAAACAGAACTGTGATGAACATGGGAGTGCAGGTGTCCCTTCAACGATGATTTCCATTGCTCCGGGTATATACCCAGAAGTGGGATTGCTGGATCATATGGAAGATCTATCTGTAGTTGTTTGCAAAATCTCCATACTGTTTTTCATAGTGGTTGTACTAACTTACAGTCCGACCAACTGTGCAGGAGCCTTCCCTTTTCTCCACACTCTGGTCAACATTTGTTATTCACTGTCTTTTCAATTATAGGCAGTCTAACTGGGATGAGGTAATATCTCAATGTGGTTTTAATTTGCATTTCCCTGATGATTAGTGATGTTGAGCATTTTTTCATGTACCTGTTGGCCATTTGTATGTCTTCCTTTGAAAAATGTTTATTCAGCTCCTTTGCCCATTTTCTAATTGGGTTATTTGTTTTTTTACTGTGTAATTGCTTGAGTTCCTTGTATATTATGGATATTAATCACTCATTGGAAGCCTACAGATTTTAAGTTTTGAATTTATTCTCCTGGTTTCCTTTCTTTGAGATCAAAGGCAAGAAAGAAAATACTATAGTTTTCCTAAATTTAAGCCACATTTTTAAAGAGAATTTAACAGCATGCTTAGACTATACATTATGAAGGAATATAAGGCCTATATACTGACACTTACATTTAAGGAGAAGGGATGATAGTGCTCTTAAGCATTGATCTTTCTTAGGCTTCTGTTAACTCTTTATAGAGGCTAATCACTGTGACAAAATATCAAGAAACTAATGGTAATTGATAATACTGATTCATCTTTTTGCATCTTCTTTGGAAATAGACATCTCATTTCAAAGCTTATCTTTCCATTAACAAATTGTTGTATCTACTAGATGCAAGAATAGTAATAAAAGAGTTGCAACATATTCAGTAATATATTCAGTCACACATAATCAAACACGTTAATTCACTTATCGATCTATACATGAGACAATGTAGTTGACTCATTCAGGTATGTAGAGTTTTCAGGTACAAGTTCAAAT
Organism: Galeopterus variegatus; assembly: GCF_000696425.1. Taxonomy (NCBI): domain Eukaryota; kingdom Metazoa; phylum Chordata; class Mammalia; order Dermoptera; family Cynocephalidae; genus Galeopterus; species Galeopterus variegatus. Next base: position 74,466 of record NW_007727258.1, read on the forward strand.
TATTTAGACTATGTAGTTAATGTACTTGACTCATTCAGGTAAATAGAATTTTCAGGTGCAAGTTCTAATTATTTAGACTACATAGTATATTTAGCCAAAAGAACATTGGACTTGGAATCAAGAAGTCGTGTGTTCTGATTTATATTCTACCACTACTAGCAATGTGACTTTTGGCAGATTATTTTAACTCCAAAGGCCTTGGTTTCCTTATCTCTTCAATTTCCACACATTTATAACATTCAGTGATTCCTTACGGCTGAGAGGCTAAATAGAGAAATGTCTTGGTTTGAATGAATTCAGTGTTTTTAATGGCCACCTAACTGGCTCACTTAACCTTATCCTTGTAGTTGTTTTAGAGTTCATCATTGTTTTTCGTTTTGCTTGTTTTGTCTTTCATAGTATCATCTCTTCTGATAATTTAACTGCTTCCTATAATTTGACATAGATGCTTGATTCATAACACATTCTGATTTAGGACAGGTAAAAAGTACTGATAGAAGTAGCAAAGATGAGCATAGAAATGCAGGATTGTCTATTTGAGCTAGCACATTGAAAAGGTAACAACTCACTGTATTCATTTTTTAAAAAATAGACTTTAGTTTTTAGAGTGGTTTTAGGTTTTAAGTTCATAGCAAAATTGCAAGGAAATTAAAGAGATTGCCTATATACTCCTCTTTTACCTCCTTATCACTATATAAAACAGTTTGTCATCTGTGCTATTTTAGGCATTTGCTTACTTAGCCAGATATTTATGATTACTATTTGACCAATTAAAATTTGAATTTTATCCCCATCTTTTCCTTGAAAGTACACTTACTAAGACTTCTTACATACCATACTGAGTCAACACTTTTCATTTCTTATTTTACTTGACCTGTGCTTGATACGTACGCACTCTAGAATCTCCATCCATCTGAACATTTGAAATCTCTTTCTTTTCTCCTCTGGTCTTTTCAATTGAGAATTTTTTTGTTGGCTCACTTTCCTCTGCTTACATCCTCAGTATTGACCTACTCCATAGTTTCGTTCTGGGAATCTCTCCTGACACCACTTGCTTATGGAGTAACTTCAATACAATACCCTCCAAGTATCTACCTCTAATTTTCAAATCTTTCCCAGTTCCAGATTTCTATTTGTAACAGCAGCCTACTCCATTTAGATCTCCTACAAGACCTTCAAATTCAATGTAAACAGAAGGACAGAGGTAAATTTTAATGATTCCCCCTTCCCCTGCAAAATTTTTCTTTTCCACTACTGTTTATTTTTAGTACTAGCATGCCATTTATTCAGTCATCTAAAAGCTAGATCTGGGAGTTGTGCTATTCTTTATTTCCTGTGGTTTCCTCGTTATGAAAGCAGGCTCTGGAGTCCAGTTAGAGTTTGAGTTCTAGTTGTAGAGGTCTGCTACTTACTATTGGTGTGACCTTTGTGAAGATAGTTGACTGTTCTTTGCCTTAGTTTCCTCATGTGTAAAATGGGGATAATAATTGAATGAGTCCCTTAGAGTTTTTCTTTTTCTTTTTTTTTTAAAGATGACTGGCAAGGAGATCTTAACCCTTGACTTGGTGTTGTCAGCACCATGCTCCCCCAGTAAGCTAACCAGCCATTCCTATATGGGATCTGAACCCGTGGCCTTGGTGTTATCAGCACCACACTCTCCCAAGTGAGCCACAAGCCGGCCTTCCTTAGAGTTTTTCTGAGTATTAAATGTGTTAATTATGTGTGAAGTTCTTAGAACATTATCTGGCAAAGAGTGAGCACTCAGTAAGGATTAGCTATTCTTGTTATCATGACCATCATCATTACTTTCAAGTGGTGTCTCCTGCCTCACTGCTATGGCATTCTTCTGGGACTTCCTGATCTCCATCTTAGACTATTGAGCTATAGACTCCTCAATGTTCTTTTGTCTTTGGTCATTCCCTGTCTCAATTTTTGCTTTGCTGTGCCACTTGGCTGATCCTATATATGTTTAAAAATAAATCTACCCTATAATCTGCTTATATTGTTTGTATGTTTCTCTACTGGATGGATATTCATAAGGGGAAAAATAACATCTTATAGTTCTTAGTATTTCCAGTGTTTGGCATAGAGCTGATACCTAAATCTTTGTTAAACTAAATAATGAATGAATGTTTGCTAATTAAGAACTAAAATGTAATACAAAGCTTAAAATTCCATGGTCATCAAATTATATTTACTAAACATAATTTAGAGTTCTGAACAGATAAAAAATAGTAAATGGTGCCATTACTCTTTGAGTATTTAAAAAATATAATTTGTAAAACCTTCATGAGTAGGGGTGAGCTGTAATTTCTAAATTAATATCTGTTCGCTTTGAAATCCATACTCCATTTAAAGGAATCTTACACAGATAGTTGCTGGAAGGTTCTAGGTTTAATCAAACACTTTTCTGTCTAAATACACCCCCTCTGGTTAATCTTTTACCATTGCATGAGGCCAATTAAAAGCCACTTTTTAATGTTTTCTTAGAGAATTAAGAGACCATGAAAGGCCCTCTCTAACTAATCCTGCTAAGGAAACCAAAAACTTTAGTGAATGTTGAGCCCAGCATTAGGAGACAAATATGTGATACCTCCCTCCTCTCCAGAGTACTGGGACAACACAGTAGGCTCTCCCATTAGATAAGATATATGTTAAAACCCCAATCCATGTTTTATTCTGATTGGTTGGCATTTAACTGACTGTTAATATTTTTTTGAGAAAATAAAATTGTGGAACCTTTGCAGCTATGACTATTTGTTTTGAAAAGACTGGAATTTTAGAATATTAATTTTTCCTGAGTTTGTTCTTTGAATACAGTCTGGTTGTGCAAGAAGATTCATTAATTTGATCAGTATAAACATCGATTCAAAATCATTCTGAGAAAAATTGTCATTTTATTCAATAATAATTCACTTCAAATTTGGACAGGACCATAAAATTTTACTCACAGCAACAACCCAGAACATTGACTAAATGATGGGTTTTATTGAGCTTGACAATTAATTAGGGTTTTCTGAAAGTAGAAAATATATTTTTCTTTCATAGTGAATTATTGTCTGAGATTGAAATGTCAAGTTTACATGAATTTAGATGCCAAGAGCATTTACTCCTAAAGGAACAAGGATTTATGCATAACTGTCTTAATTATAAATACTAATTTGAGATTATTATAATATCCATTCTGTATATTAGTGAAACAGACAATAATTATTATGTCTCCTTAAATCATTTAAATTTTTGTTATGCTTCTGTTCCTATTTTAGAATTAATTGAGTTTCTATTTATGCTCTGGTTCTTTACTAAATTATATGCTTCTTAATTGAGAAATTTCCTCTGTTATGTCTTTGCATTATCTTTCCATAATGTTTTTATCATATTAGATATTTAAAAATAACCTAAGCTTCCATTTAGGTATATAAATTTACTGCTTATATAACCTTAATCCTTAAGGCAACCTTATGAGATGGGTATTATGATACATATTTTATAAATGAAAAATCAGAGGTTCAGAGAATTTAAATACCTCTTCACCCAAATTCACCTGGGTAGAAAATTCAGAGGCTAGATTCAAGCTCACAATACTTTTAATCATTCCACATTGCATTACATATTGAATATTTAGTAATGTAAATGCAGTTATTTAAAAAATTGTATGTATTTTTCAGAAAAATCTTTGGTTAGAAAATACTCAGTTAAATAATTTAAAAATTTTTTTCTGGATGTCATGACTTATGTTTTCTCCACCATAGTGGATGTCACCTCAGTGGATGAGTGAGAGGAATGATTTTGTACTGTATTAAGCATGGCTCTGCTCAGAGACAAATGTATGCCATTTAAGCTGAAGTGGTCATGAAGTGCTTAGGTTTAAATGGGTGTATAAAACTAAGAATTCTAGTCTTGTAAGTGGTGAAAAAGCAGTAGGAAATGGATCAATTGAAGTACTCCTTCATGTAGGCTTCCATATCTTAGTTCCTTGTGGGTTAATCAGGATCATGATCAGCAGCTGAGATCTTGGGACAGAATCTTCCAAAATCACCCCAATGAAAGGATGCAGATAAGGTTAGGTGGGGGCAAGGCACTAACCAACTTGGCTTGGGTTCATGTCGGTGCCCCAATTATAGCTGAGACAATGAACTGCAAATAAGAATCTCCCACTGAAAAACATTCATGTCACATTGGCACACACACTAAGATCTGTGTGGGGAGGTGGCTAATCAAGGTACTTTTAGTGTTTGGTTCAAAGATGAGCACATATATGAAGCAAGGACACTAAGAGTCACTTCTAGACTTCTTTTTTTAAGCTAGGGAAAGAGAAATTGTGGTATTGTTAGCTAGGGTAATGTAAGCTAAAGTTTTGTGGGTCACTGTGTCAACCATCCTGAGAATATAAACAACACAGAGAAAAGCTGATTGATGAGAGGGAGCAAAAGAGAAGGAAAGAGAAAAGATAAGGGAAGTGAAAGGGAAGGGGAGAGAGAAAAAAAGAGAGCCAAGTTTTCTTACATTGTTTGAGCACGTAGTTCTAGACTTTCCTGATCTGCTGCTTTAGTTTCCCACTTCAAAGACTATTTGTTTTGTTTTTTACTTAAGGTAATTTGGTTTTGCAATATAGAGTACTAACAGAAAGAATAGCAACATTGCGGAAGTCACTTCATGTGCTTCATTATGCAGTGGGACTATTAAATAGATACATATAATAATAATAATGATAATCATAATAAATAACATCAGCCTTGCATGACTGTTGCCAATATCGTGTGATATAATACATACAAAAGTGGGAAATAATTACTAGTTGTGTGTATTATTTTTAAGTTACCTGGGTACTTTGCATTTTGTGGACATACATACAAATATGTATCTAACATTGGAAAGGGAGACAATTCACTATTTGAGGATGATAGGATCATTTACTTAGAAAATCCCCCAAATACAGGACAAGTTTCATGAAATATGAGCTTTTTAGGAAAGGAACTGAATATAGAATTAATGCATAAAAATTCTTTGTGCTTCCAGTTTGTTTCAGTCTGTTTTGTTTTGCTATAACAGAAATACTTGAGACAGGGTAATTTATAAAGAACACAGGTGCTTTTGCCCGGGTCTTTCAAACAATGAACTCTCATGGGAACTAATAGAGTGAGAACTCACTCATTAATCCCCCCACCTAGGGTGAGCATTAATCCATTCATGAAGGATCCGCCCCCATGGCTCAAACAGCTTCCAGCACTGCCACACTGAGGATCAGATTTCCACATCAGTTTTGGTGGGGACAACCCATCTAAACTCTATCACAGTTTGTCTACCAGCAAAAACAACTGGAAACTGTAATTAAATAGAAGACACTACTTGCAATGTTCTCAGAGAACATCAAGTACCCTGATAAATCTAACATATGGTGTGCAGGACCTCTGAAAAAGAATTTTAAAACTTTATTAATAGATATGAAAGAAAACAAATAATATGAAGATAATGTTCAACTCTTCTCAAATGAATTATTAATTAAAATAAATTTTGATCAAGCCTTCATTTATTATAATAGTTCAAGGGTTAATTCACAGTCCCTCCAGTAAACATTTTCTGGTCACTTAGGCCAAAAGAGGACCATACCTGTACCTCTGTAACACCTCCTTACATATTTAAGGAAACAGACTTTCTGTAGAAGGATTAGCATGGTGCCTTACTTCCAGGAAGTAAAAACAGGTTGCCAATAGGAAAAAATCCAAACAAAATGTAGAAAGCAAGCTTATTCCTAGTCTAGGTGTTCTAAAAATGACCTGTTGTTTTTGTTGGACAGATTATAACGTTCTACTGAGGACAGGCTGAACGAATACCACAATATTTAATCTTCAGTTTAAGTAAATAACCATAAAAATTTATCATTCAAAGGTCGCTGCCTGGTTGAACACTTTATCAACATGACATTTTACTATATAGAACAGAATTTCTTAAACTTTGCTTCTTAAGATATTAATAGGTATTTTAAGAAAAAAAAAAAGGAGGAAGTAAACTGTATATATTTAGTGAATACTGTCAAATATTAAATATCCCTTGGCTATTAACGATGACAATTTGCATACAAAATTATCTGGAAAAGTTGGCAGGAAAGAATGCTTAATTTGTTTAAGCTAGTCTTTCCTAGACTTATTTATACATAGAACACATTTTTTTCCCCCAAATTCTTAAATACCATAGAATTTACAGTAAGAAATTTGTATGGTATTCACTCTCAATCTTTGTCATGACCTCATTTAACTTTAAGTACTTCCTTAAAAGGCCCTATCTGTAAATACAGTCACATTTTCAGGTACTGCTGGTTAGTGAAATTTGAGGGAACACAGTATGGACCATAAGAGTGACTTTGATACTCCTACACCTGAGAAATGGAGTCTGTTTCTTCCCTTTAGATCTAAATGGGGCATTTGACTGCTTTAACCAGTAGAATGCGGCAGAAGTGATACTTAGTGACTTTGGGTAGGTCCTAAAAACGACATAGCTCCCAACTTCCCTCCTCTTTTTGGAACCCTAGTTCTGGGAAAACCAGGCTCTATGCTGTGAGGAATCCCAAACGACCACAAAGAGAGATCCACGGAAAGCAACTGAAGTCCTCAGACAACAGTCAGCATCAACCCCAAATATGGAAGTAAAGAAGCTTTTAGATGGTCTCAGCTCCTAGCACTCAGCCATCAAGTTATGGCTCCAGATATTACAAAGTCTTCCACAATGAGCCTGATTTTTTCACCCACAGATACCACAAATACAGTAAATGGTTGTTTTATACCCTACTTTTTGGGGAATTATTACGTATAATTCATATTACATGTTCCTAATAATTGGAACCCTGATCACAGTTAGAACGTTCATCCCTACTCCAAAAGTATAAAAAAGTTTATCTACAATTTCTTCTAGTACTCTTGTTTAATTTTTAACATTCGATGATTGAAGCTCCTTTGGAATTTATCTCAACATACCATATGTAGTATGGATCAAACTTTATCTTTTTCCAGATGACTATTCAGTTGTCCCAGCATTACAAATTTAAAAGTTCGCATTTGACCATGATTTAAGATGCAATCTTCATTATGCAATAAATGTAATAGGTGTAATTGGGTCAGTTTTGAACTCTCAATTCTGTTCTTTTGGTCTGTCTTACTATTCGTGCTCTAATACCATACCATTTTAATTCTCAAAGCTTTATATTTTGTTTGCTATCTTACTATCCAGTAGGGCTAGTCTTCCTACATTGTTTTCTTATTTAGGGTTTTACTGGCTATTATTTCTTGTTTATTTCTCTTATTGAAATTTAGAATCAACATATCTATTTCTTTTGGAGTAGAAGATAAAACCCATGGGAATCTTCACTGTGATTGTATTGAGTTTCTTAATTTTATTTTTCCTGTTAATATTGTACTTAGGGTCTTCTCTTTCCTTATAACTTTTAACTAGTTCTTGTCATTTTTGATGACTATATATTTATATATTATTTTTAAATCACTACACTACTGAATTATCTTATTGTTTAGATTTTCAGTTCAAGATTTTGAGTATTTCAGCTAGTTAATAATTACATTAACAAATAATAAAAGTTTACTCTTCTCTTATTTATATATCTTTCTTTATTTCCCTAATTTGTTTTCTCTGGCTAAAATCTCTAAAAGTTGTAAAATATATTGTTGTGGTAGTGACAGCCTTATCTTCTCACTAGCTTTGATGAAAAGGCCTTCAGTATTATTTTTTAATTATCTGATGCTGGCTTTTAGGCTGATATAGATATAAAAGTCACATTTATTTCCACTTGTATATCTATTTATTTATCTTTTTATCTATCTATATATCCCCTTCTCAAAATTTTGTTTGTGGTGCAATCTCTATATTGTCAAAGAATTATTCTATTTCTCTAATCCCCTCCCCCCTTTTTTCTTAGATCTGGAGTTAAACATGAGGGGTCTTCAAAAAGTTCATGGAAAGATTTGCATTATCTTTTAATTTCATTTTTCCACAAACTTTTTGAAGTACTTTCATATAGTAATGCTCAGAGCCCACACTTTTGCTGCTGTTTAAATGAAATTAATCCTCTAATAGGATCCTCAAGAAAGGTGATGTGAATACTATTCTTTGTATACCATCAGGTTCAAAACCATTTGTCTTTATCCTTTGTACCTGAAGGAAAGGGAATGTGGAGAAGATTCATGTGGAATGTTGTTGTGTGGAAGTCTGATGCCAGATTTATAGTCTTTTTCATACATGCAACATAACCTTTTTGTCTGAATTCTTTAATTTGGAAGTTCAATCAATTTACAAAGAAATGTCTTATTGTGCTGAGTAAATTGTCCTTGGCAAACAATGTGGTCTTTCACAATATATGGAAGTGATATAGTTCTTCTATTTCAGAACACTTTTTTAAGTTACATATTTAATTTTTGTTCTGTCTCATTGTTTTGTTTTCTTCAAGAATTTCAATTGTATGCACAGTGAATCACCTTTTCCTCTTTTATTTCTATATTTTTTGTCTTTAGTGTCTATCCTCCTTTTACGTTCTGTAATTTAAGCTGTTATTTCTGAAATTGTTTTACTATTTTACTTCTATTTCCTTCCTGACTTCTACCAGTTTCCCCTTTCTCTTTACCCTGTTGTATGCTTGCCACCTACTGTAGCCCGTACAACTATTCTCAGAGTTCTTGTATTTCTGGACTTCCATTGCATCAGCAATTGCTACCTTAGGGTATTTTTGTTGTTTGTGGTGGTGGTGTTCATGTGGTAATGTTGGGTGATAATTCTCAAATGCGTTTGTGACTTTTTTCCTAGTGAATATTTCTCATAGTTATGACAGTTTTGTAACACTTTGCTTTTTCTGGCAACATTGGATAATTTTTAAAATTTTGCTTAAAAATATTTGCATGTAAGAGAGAGGGATTTTCTTGTATAAACTGTTAGCAGATGATTCCTATGTATGGGGGTGTGGGAGAGACAAATTTGTAAGCCTGGCTCTTTGTTCATCTAGGTATGAAGGATTCTGCAACTTATTTAAATTCTCTGGTCTTTGTATAACTGTGCTTACTTCGCTGGTTTGCAGTAAAGAAGTCAAGCACAGTGCTGGTTATAGAACAAACATGCAGTGTATGGAAATTCTCGTCCTAGCTATGTTCTGACCTGATGTGACTGTGCTATAAAAGTTAGAAAATGGTTGGCTTCTATTGTAGCATATATTTAAACACAAAGAGCAAATAAATGCTGAAGTATGAGTAGTCAAAATCCTGTCTTGATAATTCTGTGTACTTTTTTTGGCATCAGCTTCATTGTCTCAGACAGAAAGCAGATACCAACTTTGGCCTGCTCCATAAGGAAACTCTTTGATACTTGTTAATCATCTGAGTGAATGGAAACTTACAGATGCTGGAAGAGGAATGGCTGAGTATTGACTCAAAAATATCAATCCTCATCAGCACAAAGAAGACCCTTGGCCTTAAGCAGCGAATGATTCTTTTGTCAGGGCATATCTATTTGTCACGTGTTACATTTTTCTATGACAGCCCAGTGGAAAATATTAGTACAGCTATCATGAGATTAATCATTGTTAAATCATGAAATAATTAATCATTCAAATGTGTCCCCTCAATTAAAAATATTTGTATATGTTTAAGAAATAAAATTAGGTATTTTTAATAGTTAGTGTTAAAATGGCATAATCAACCAAATTGAAGAAAATATAAATTAATTAAAACTAAATCTTTATGATACATCAAAAATAAGGTTAGCATGTACATTGAAAAATATTTTTCCAAATTGAAAAAACATCTAAATTCATTCTAGTTCATATATATAGCTATGTGAAATCATTTTGCGTACCTGTATACTTCTCATGAAGAATCAGGTCATCCTGATACATTAAGAGACAGAGCATTTACTGATAATCTTTAATAATAAGCTATACACACTGAAGACTATTTTAGAAAATATCTTCCATTGTACACTTAAAAACACTTGAATAATTTATGAAGTTGAACTTGGCAGCTCAAAAGAGAGAGAGCCATAATTTATATGCTATGGCTACTGTATTTCAGAAACTTGCTTAAGTAACAGTTGTTTCATTTAAATAACCTTTTAAGGAGAAGAACTTAAGAGAAACTTCAAAAAAAACCCCACCTAAATTCTTTGTCAATTTTTTGAAATTGAAATATTTATAAGTGTTTATCCAAACATAAATGGATTTATTTTTGCCCTTTTGGAATTGAAGCTAAAAGCTTGGTGAAAATTAACTTCCTCTTCAAAGATTTACAGTTCTTCCTTTTTCTTTTCATGGGAACAGTAATGCTGAAATACCATTTTCCCTTAAAGAGTACAGTATTTGTGTTTCAGAGCCAAACCAAACTAAAGCCATCTGGGAACTTGCAATTCCGCACCTTTCAGTTTTTTCACTGAGGGGAGATGATGACGCATAGCTCTTATTGTTTTGGTACTTAAGTTTACCTCAATAACTTTGAATGAATATCATTCCTTTGTCCGTGTGATTTTTATCTGTCTTTATTATTTTCAATTTGTTCCCTATATGTCTATCTCTTTATCCAACAATACGTTCTGAACAATGTACAATTCATTTTTTAAAACATCTCAATTCCTAGTGTGATGCCAGTCATACAATATATATTAATAGTCACTGCTGAATTCAATAGAAAATGATCACCTATAAAGTTTAGAAGATTTTAGCTTCCAATTCTGATAAGCAGCATTTAAAAACATTCCCTCTATTATCAAATTCCATTGCATGTAGCTGAAACTACCCCGTACATTATTGCAAAAATCTTCTGTGTTCCCTTCTCATACATTCTGTCTCTTCTTTGCACTTAGTATTGTCCTAGATACCCAAGATAAAATGATCAGGGAGAAAGATAGTGGGTCTTCCTTCATGAAGGTCCAGACACTTAGAAATGATGGACTAAAATGTAGTCAAATAAGTAGGAGACTTAAAAGTTGCGGTAAATTCTATTATGGAATGATTTGGGTACTGAGATAGAGAGTAACAGGAAAACCTGTTTTTGATTGGATAGTCAGAGAATTCTTTTCTGAGCAGAAATTTAAGGTGAGAGAGGAAGGATGAGGATCCAGCCCTGTGAACAGCTTGGCTCAGTTTGAAGTCACTGTCAATATTGAGGTTTTCTTATAATATGTTCAAGAGATCCATTGTACAGCATGGTGACTATGGATAATGACAGTATATCGTATTCTTGAAAAAAACTAAGAGTAGGTGTTAAGTGTTTTCACCACAGAAATGATAACTATGTGAGGAAATGCATATGTTAATTAGCTAGATTTAGTCTTTCCACAATGTATATATACTTCAAAACATCATGTAGTACACAACACATACATACAATTTTACCTATCAAATAAAAAATAAATAAATAAAGATATTAAAGCATATGTTAATGTGTAGCTTTTTTCACTGCTTCTCCGTTTTGTGTGTTTTTGATGTCTTTCACCCTTTTTTATTACTATTAGGTTTTGTTATAAAGCCTTATTATCGCTGTCAATAAGGGTTGGGAGCAGACTCTTATTACTACCTTGTCTTCACTTTCAAACTTTTCTCTCAGCAACTTTTACATATCTTTTATGAACTCTCTACTTGGTCACACAATCCTTTGGTTTTTAATTGTTTTTTCCAGCCCTGTTGCATTGCTTTTTATTTTATGTTTGTCTGTGCCTGGATGAGTTCTTTGGGAGCCAGGAAAGATGTGTTGAGCTTCATGTTACAGGAATTACCATGCCATTTGGTATTCATAAACCTATTTTTTTTAAACCACTCAGTCTCACAAATGCAAGTATATTGTCTAAAGTTGGGTTTCCCTAGAAAAGGAGACTCAGGAATGGATATTTGTGTGCAGGTAATTTGTTGGAGAGTGATCTCAGGAGCAACACCCATGAGGGATTGAGGAAGATTGGGCTGGAACTAGGGAGTTTAGCTGTAGTGGAGTTCCAACCAAGTTCTCAGTTCATGGGATGCTCTGGAGCTGGTATGGCTCTTCAGAATTGTCACTCCTTGAGATAAGAGACCTGGTCTTTAAATAACCACATTGACCAGTCATGTGAGGTGGACTGGGAAGAATAGTCTAGTGGGTGACTCTCTTTAGATGAGGCCAATTTTCAGAGAGGGACTTCAATTAGGACCTATTAATTACTACCTCCCCCAGCATCTGAGGGAACGAGTACCTCCATTCTGAAGGGAGGATCAGAGTTGCAAACGACAATATGGAACAAGAAAAAAGAACACAGACTGTGTCCCTAACCACATCACTTCTTTAACAAGGGAAATTGTAGACTCCTGTCAGATCTCACTATACATTTTTACATATATGAATAATAAGTAGTAAATATTTCTACAGGTATTCTTTTTCGTTTCTCTACAAGTTATTGACAATTGCAAAGAAAAATACATTAACATTTAAGTTTTAAATATTTACACATATATCTTAGAAACAGAAAAAATAAGCAGATACATAAGTCATATAATTTGGTTATAAATTAAAACCAATAAATGCATAAAGAACTCAACCTCCAATAAACAGTAAATGTACATTGTTTTAAAGAGTAAATGGAGCATTCGCAAAAGTTGATCAAATTCTAGGTTACAAATCATTATTAAAAAAATTCCATTCTTTAGATTATGTTGTCTGGCTTTAATCCAGTAAAATAGAGAGCTTTAAAAAAATCCCATATATATGTGTGTTCAAAGCATATTATTAAATAACTCTTGGGTGAAAAAGGACAAGGGCTATAGTAAAATGCTTAGAACTGAACCACATTAAAAAAAATAATGATAATAAATAAGTAATAAATTTGTGTAAGACTGTTAATTAAGGAAAGTAACAGTTACAAATACAAATATCAAAAACAGGAAAATAAAAATGAATGAATTAGGAGTTCAACTATAAAAGATGGAAAGCATCAAACTAAAGAAATAAGACAAAGGCAAATTATAACGACAAAGGAATGAATTAACAATATATAGAACAACAATAAAAAATAAGAGAATAAGGAAAACAAAAAATTATTTTTTTCCAAAAGATTAACAAAATAATTAGATATTTATGAATACTTATCATGAAACAAGAGATCTTAAGCAATAAAAATACAGAATAAAAAAAGGGAAAATAACAGCAGACAAGATATTTACAAATTATGAATAATAAATGATAAATTAAAAAACCATGCGCTAGAAATTTGGAAAACATAATGAAATAAACAAAATTCCAGAAAAAAAAATATTTTTAAATGAACAATTAGCCACTAGCTCCAGAAACATATTGTTTCATAAGGGTATAGTATCAAAATATAAAAGTATTTTTAATTTTCATTTTACTATATTAGAACTTTTCTATATATAATACTTTTAACTAAAAATTTAAACATTTCCCTTATTCATAATTTTTGTTTTTGGTAACAGACAATCAGTTTCCTGATTATTTCATCATTGTGTCTCCACTGTTTGTTTATCAAACATTCCAGAAAGTAATGTATTTTCTCTTTTACATAAAATTATTTTTACTTTAAAAAATATAACCTTAGTGATCTTAAATTAAACTATTCAAAAACATTTTAATTATCATTATTTTGTCAGTGGAATTGACATACTTACAACGACACATGGTATAAACCTTGGAATTAGGATAATCTTTAACTACACCCATTACCTCCTCTTCCAGATCTGATCGACAGCCAAGATGTATTGGTTGTACTTTCCTGAAGTCTCATAAATCTTAGTCTCTTCCTTTGTATATCTACTGTCTCCACTATAGTTTACTTTCTCATTATATCCTCTTAAAGCACTGTAAAACTTCCTAACTAGTGGCCTGCTCTTAAATTTGTCTCCAGTTTAATTCATCCTTCATATTACTTCCAGATAAATCTTCGTTAAAGCAAAGTGATAATCATGTCATTCACATTTTTAAAATTCTTCTAGGACTCTATCTTCCCTAGTGAATTACATTCCTATCTCTTGAATTTAACATTCAAGGCCCTGTCTTTTAAGTTTGACATTGGTGTGCTCATACCAGCTTCCAAGATTAAATGTTAAATTTTCAGGAATGTTGTGAAACAGTTGCTAAACACAGTCATTACAGAAAATTAAATTATACAAACATAGTTAAATATTTTATTAAAAACAAAGGTAATAAATACTCAAAACTCATTACTTTTAGATTCCAGCATTTTGCTACATTTTACAGTCATGTTCTTGAGCTTATTTACATATATTGCATCTGTATGGTGGAAATACTTTGTAATGGCGAGCTACTATACATCTATTCTAAACCCCACATTTAGTAATGTTATCTGGGTAGATTGAAATCATGATTATGGGAATATTTATACTACAGTGCAGGAAAATAGTGCGCATTGGGAATTAAAGTGCACTGTTTTGTTGATTTTCTAGAGCTGAGGTTGGCTAACTATAGCCTGTGGACCAGTTGTTTGTTTTTGTATTGGAACTCAGTCATGCACATCTCTTTATGCATTGCCCATGACTACTTTTGTGCTGCAATGGCAAAATACAGTAGTTTTGACAAAGAAGGTTGGCTCCCAAGCCTAAAATGTTACTCTCTGACCCTTTAAGTAAAAGTTTGCTGACACTGCAGGAGAAAAGCAGCCAAAAACAATAGGGAAACAAGTAGCAGTGGCTGTGTTCTGATAAAACTTTATTTGCAAAAACAGGTGGTGGGCCAGATTTTGCCCATGGACTGTAGTGTGCTGACTCTTGGTCTAGACTCAAGAAAGTAATAATAAAAAAAATGTTAATAGTGCAGAACATAAACACTGTAATATCTGTAGCCCTCAAATTGTGACTATAATAACAAATAGAAAAGTATGCTTGCAGGATTCAAAAACTATTATTTGATTCAACAAAAAAGTTGCTTATGTCACTGATGAATGAATGAAAATTTCAACATACATCTTTATTATTTTACTTTTATCTTACTCATTGATGTAAGCAAAAATATCAACCAATGTTCAGGTTGGAAATTCACTGGATTGTCAATTGCAACTGTAATTTGCCTTTAGATAAAAGAGTGCTTCAAAAACTGATGAAAGTACTGTGTGAGAATCACTTGACTTATGGAAATTACAATAAAGATACTTATATTTTATATTATTTATAAAGTTGAGTTACACATTCTTCACATCAGTAAAATTTATTCTAAATTCATGTTCATTAATATATACGTACATATTCATGCATATGTATTTTTAGAGAGCTGGTTGATACACATTTACCAGCAGGCCACTGCATGTAGCTCTATTTCTAGCTTCTCATTCAAATTAAAGTAAATATGTACTCTTTCACGTGTGTATCAACTCCCTGTGCCCAGTTTGCTCCTTCCCTACGGAATGACTTCACAATCTAATTCTGCTTATCATTACCTTATACACTTTTCAAAACTTAGCTAACTTCATTAAGAGTTTCAGTATCTTGGAGCTTACATATGACCTGTGTCTGCTTTAAATACCCATAGCACTATTTATATACCTCTTTTTAACCTCCTTCAGAGTTCTTTGTATATTTCCCCAGTGCTTGATCAAATGTTTCTTGATAACTTATGCTCTGTATCTTCCATTTTTCACTCCTTATGGAACCTAGTTCTGTGTCTTATGCTTAGTGTTTAATGCACCTTATTGAATTGAGATGAAAAAGCACTGTGCAGATAAAATTGTTGGGATATTTTTGTTAACATTATTTCTTCCACATAAATTCCCTTTAGTACTACTCACTTTCTCCTAAAACACATCTTTTTCATTGCTGCCCCTTTTCTGTGTTATTCTCTAAGTTCAGCTATTTCTCTCTTCTTATCTGAATCCTACCTATTCTTTAGGACCCAAGTTGGCCCCCCTCTCAAGTAGGAAATATTCCCTGAAAATAGAGCCAAAGGATAGTTTACTTAGTACGTTTTACTTACCTAGTGTTTTTTCCTAAATTTTATATTTAAAATTTTTTGCCTCCTTAGTTCAGACTGCTATAACAATATACCATAGACTGGGTGGCATATAAACAACAGAAAATTGCTTCTCACTGTTCTAAAAGTTCAAGATTAGGGGCCAGCATGGTCAGGTTTTGGTGAGGGTCCTCTTCTGGGTTGCACACTAGTGTGTTTTTACATGTCAGAAAAAGAGCTGGATAGCTCTCTATGGATTCTTATAAGGGCACTAATCCCATTCATGAGGACTCCACTCTCATGACCTAATTACCTCCCAAAGGCCCCACCTCCTAATACCATCACACTGAGGATTAGGATTTCAACATATGAATTGGGGGAGGGGGCACAAACATTCAGTCTATACCACCTCTCTAGCTGGATGTAGGCTTTTCAAAGAAAGACAGCACAAAATACTTCTGAAACACTCAGCACAGAGCCTTGCACTTAGATACTCAATGTAACATTTCTTCAATGAATGAATTTTTCATGTCTGTGTATTCCCTATGGTGCTAAATGGTGCTGAACACATCTTAGTCACTCAATAAATAGTTGTTGATTGATTGATGTGTGAGCAAAACATAAAATCTGAAAGTAGTTGAAAATTTGTCTCATATTTTATTGAAATGCAATAAAACTATCTTCAGTTTCTAAGTATTTTAATGCTTTCAACTGTTTTTTTTCATCTTTTCATCACAGTTACATTTTTATGCAATGTCATGAGGCTGTGTCTGCTCAAATTTATAAGACTTTTAAAAATGCTCAAGCCCCATAGCAATGCCAGGATTTAGGAAATCTGCAGTCATTTCTGATTAATGATGCTCTGTGTTTTGTGAGGCATTATTAAAAACAGAAGCCTATGACTTCACTGTTTCTGACAATAACTTTGAACACAAGGTCAGTCTTTAAATTTAACATTGCTTTGTAAGATTAAAAGAAAGAAAAAACAATCATGTTGGGAGTTTCACCCAGATGTGACACAATGGGAGACACAAGTTTTCAATCTGTTTCTTCCAATGAAACGTCATCTCATTCATAGAATATTGATGATGAGCAAATGTTACTGAAGGGCAAATCTAGTCATCAGGAAAACATAGAGTTCAGGACTCTATCAGGCATCACATAGTCAATTCATATAAGATGTTAACCAAAAGACCTAAGAACAGATTAAGAACTGACTCATAACAAATGCAGTTTAATATTTGCATTTCCCTCCAGATGAATAATTGGAAAGAGTTATCAAGTTTAAAAAAAAATCAAAGTATTCAAAGTTGTATCAAAATGTAAGCAAGAACTGAATGTTTCCTGAGAAAAAAGTTGTATAATATAAGGACCATTTTTATTCAATTACTTAAAAATAATAATGTGCTCCAGCAAATTAAAAAAAGAAATTGGGAATAACATGATGGTTTGTTTATAAACGGAAACTTCTTATTCAAGAACATAGTTCTCTCTATAGGTAAAAATATAAATATCCATAAACACTTTTTCTATAATAGGTAATTTGATTGAAATTATTGAAATTTCTAATAGGACTGCATGCTTTAAAAATTTAATTCAAACGTGTCAACTCTTTTTATTGCAAAATGTTACATTCTATAGGAAATTAAAACTAATTTCTTATAAGAATTAGTACAATCTTTAAAATACACCATTTCACTAAATTCCATCTCTTCTACCACCTTAAAGCATTCTTTTAATGGTCAGGTAATAGTGATAATATTCAGAGTAGCTGCATAATTGTGTAACTTTTTTTGTGTTACAAGCACCTCACTGGTTGCTAAGCCATGGCCTGACCTTAAATTTGTATGAAAAATTAAGTGGAAGGCCAACAGTTGAGTTGTGGTTTCTCTCAATTTAATATGATTGCCCTGGAGTCTGGCAGGTAAAGAAAAAAACAGCTGCTTGATAGGAATTGTCACTTTCCAGTCCCTCAGTTGAAGAGCACTAAAAAGGATTTAGTTGGAGCCAGCTTTTGGCCAATCCTTCTTCCTGAAAATGTGATGACGTGAGGATAGACAGGCCCAAAGGAAGAAGTAATCCCAAAAATTTCTTCCTCACTTTATTACTAAAAGTTAATTTCTAGTTAAAAAAAAAAAAAAGAGAATACACTCTCCCTCCTTGCTTCAAAGCAGTAAAATGATGTGTCAAAGCTATACAGTTAAATTAAACAGTCCTGGGCTTTAAAGCAAAGATCCTATCATGTCATGTTTTCATTTGTTACAGTAACCCCAATTTAAGGTAATCAAACAAGAGATATCTGAGAAAGAGCACTCATTCATAACGTTGCAGTTTAAAACTTCTTCTATTTAACTGATCAGGTTTTGTGAATTAGGGGGTGTTGTACACATGTGCTGAAATAAAGCTCTTTGCAGTTAATGTCACATAGGAAGTGAGTTATATAGGTTTTGTAATAAGACCTTTCTCTTTGAGTACTGGGAGTTGCAGTGTTGCTTTCTACCAATGAAAAACTACTCCTCTATGTATGGATTTTGGGGGTCGTTGCTTATTTCAATTATTTCACTTATCCTTGCTTTCATACCTTCAGTATTTGCCCAATTATTTTCAAAATACTGTACATTGTAAGTAGATCCAAATGATCAGAGTGTGGATTTCTAAAAGTGTGGGTTAAGTTCCAAGAGCTGAAAAATACAAATAATTGGCTCAAAAAGATTGCTGTTAGTATTTCTCTTTTACATTTTGTGGGCCAAACAAACTAGAAACAAATGAATAGAAATGTACAATACTTTGATGTGGTTTTAAAAATCCTCTTGGACACACGAAGCGAATTGGCAGCATAGGACGCCGCCCCCTCCCCTCCAAAAGGAATTTCGTTTAAAAGAAGCAGTCCCTATGCACTCTTGGCTTTCATTCATTCACTCCGTCCTGCAACAAATATTTATTGGGCTCCAACCATAATAAAGCATTATGCTAGATCATGAGTATGTAGCAATAAAGAAGGCAAACATGGTCTCGTACTCATGGAGCTTAGAGTCTTGTGATGTGAAAAGGATCATAAACCTGTACATTAAAAATAATCAAAAATTTAGGAAATGATAAAGTCTCTCTGTACAGGTGACTTTTTATCTGAGATCTGAATGACAAGATGGCAAAAGTTCTGTAAATATCTGCACAAAAAAAGTCCAGGCAGAGGATGCAGAAGCCTTGGGGGCACAAGTTTTTTGTGTTGGAGGAACTGAAGTAAAGACAGGTATGGCTGGAGCCCAGAGGAAGGGGGTAAGAGAGGTGGGAAGAGAGATCAGAGGAAAGCAGACGCCAGATCACATACCACCTCACAGGCTAGGAGCTTGAATTTCCTTTAGCTGTGATGGAAAATCATTGAAAGATATTAAGAGAGAGAGTAATATGATTTGATTTATGTTTTTAAAAAGATCCTTCTGTCTGGTATGTAGAGAATGGCTTATAGGGGAACAGTAGTTGAGATGGGTTTCTAGCCCCTCTGTTATTGCTGTAGGGTAGATTATATGAGACAACATTGAATGGGAGAGGGGTTTATGTATGTAACGGTATTTTGATAAGTTTCTCATGTTTTTTTCTTCAAGTCTTTCATGCATGCTGTGAACATTGCTTGGACTGTGCTCCCAGAAATGCTGTTTTCCCCTGTACTCCCCAACCCCCATATCCATAAACCATATCTCCCCCATGATATCTTCCTTGATCATGATAGAGTAAATTTTAAATTCCATAAATGTCTTCAATAATAAATCATAACTTCTACTGATATATTATTTGTAATAATAATTGGGGGTAATTAAATGCATCCTAACAACTTAAGCAAGTGGTATTTTTCTCCTCTACAAATAATGAATTAAAAACTCAAAGGAGTCAATAAGTTAATCTGCTAAGTGGTAGAACCAGGGTCTGAACTACGGGTTTTCTAACAAAAGAGTTCCTGTTTGTTTTTCACTGTACTAAGATATCCTTTTAGTTGATTTATTCCTTTTTGCCAATTTTCAGGGCTCTTGGCATACATAAGCATCAAAGTGAAGAATGCTCCCATATATGATTGCAAGTGTAGAAAAAAATGTCTAGAAGTAAAAGTTATCAATTTTAACCAGCTCTAACATCTTCACTCTTAGAAAATGTGCAATAGAATATAGATATAAAGTGTCAGAACTTCATCTCAAGGGGTTAGGAAAGAAGGAAACATAAAGTGATGATTAATAACATGTAGTTGTGTTCCTGTTCATATGTACAATGGTTACTGCATGCTTAATAACATGCAGCTATGTTAAAACTCTTCAAACAATGAAAATCGACAGATTATAGCTTTTTGCCTACTTTGTGAATACAGTGTGGTACCAAAAAGCTGCCTTGCTCATTATTATCTACTTATTTTAAAGTAAATGAAAGGCATAGTATTATGTAATTGGCCAAAGCAGAGTGGAAGAGACAAGAAGCTGATCATATTTTTCAATATCCCTTTTACACAATCTCATCCCCCCACATCCACATAAGATAAAAGGAAAACAAAGACAAAAACCAAGCACGTAAATTGTCTATGAAGACTGATTTTGAAACACTTCCTAAAGTAAGAGTTCTTGACAAACTGATGTGGGTTTCTCTTGTTACATACCAGGAACCTCTTTCATACTAAGAGAGTAGAATATGGTACCTTATTTTCTTCTTGGCTGGTTGAATTGTTAATTGCAATCTCAGCCCATTGACGTGAATAGAGATTGCTTCTGAATTAGTAACTTGATTTTCTTAGGAAAGGGTAGAGGAATGTTTGACAGTCCCCTTATAAAATTGAATTACCTACTAAGAGTTTAAAATTTATTTTGTATTAATACATAACAGAAGAATTAATTTAAATACTGCTTGATTTCAAACTAAATTTTACCTTTAAGCAGGAAAGTGGAAGAAAATAAACATTTTAAATAGTTTAAGTAAAATTAAAACTGTTATACTTCACCTATATAACAAAAGCAGATATATTATAATTAATTTCTAAAGGGATTTAAAAAATGGGTGATTAATTAGACCCTACTTTAAATTGCAGAATGCAATTAACGTTTTCATAATATTCCCCTTTTATTGATTTTCCACTTAGACTACTGGAGAGTTATTTAATTTAGATTGAGTTAAAGAACTTAGATTTAGTTTTCAGAAACACTCATCTGATATATTAAAAACCTTATGGGTATTTTGAAAATTGTTATGTAAAATTCAAAACCTGTGGTTTTCCACCAGTATAAAGCAGGCATTCAACACTTGAACAAATGGGTTGGTTATTCCATCAGAACTGACATGTCTGTGTTATATGTAATTACACATGGTCTGTCCTGATTCAATTAAATTTAATAGAATAATTTTAATATGTCAGTGTAGCCATTTTGCATTGCATAACTGTTTGTATTTATTTTATACACACTTTGATTTACAGTTGTTGAGCTACTATGAGATGTTTTTAAAGAGAAAGGAAATAAATACTACGTCTTTTTAAACAATAATATGAAAGAATGCATTTTAAATGAAACACATGAAAAAATGGAATACTTAGTCATCTGATTGTTTGACTATATGACATCAAATACCAAGATATTAAGGAACATTAACATGTTAAGAAATAGCAACTTAATGGACTTTTTATTTTACTTTTTACTTAGATTTTAGGCATCATTTAGAAATAGCATTGAATTAAAATTTAGTTTAATTATTAAAGCATAATTATTAAAGTGAGAAGCACAGCTCTTTCTTATTTGAGAAGAGCAGTGATTCTCAATGGGGGTTGATTTTGTCCACAGGGAGACATTTGTTAATGTCTGGAGAAATTTTTGTTGTGACAACTAGGGGAGTGGCACTACTAGCATCTAGTGGGTAGAGGTCAGGGATATTGCCAACCATCTTTTAAATTGCCCAGGACAATCCCCCACCATAAAAAAATGATCTTGTTCCTAAAAACGTCAACAGTGCCAAGCTTGAGAAACTCTGAAGTAGAGAGATATTAAAGAAACTCAATACTAAAGAGTGCATTAAAAATGACATAATGAAAATGTAAGAATTGTGGAGTCAGGGACTGGTTCTACCTGGCTAACGTTTGTTTCTTGCACATTGGAGAAATTTAGTAAATGCTTGTTGAATAGATACATTTGTAAACAGGTAAAATACAGACAATCGTTCCCTGCAGACTTGCTCAGTGTTTTTTTTTTTTAATTAGTAAAAGGACACAGGTGATTAATATTTTCTATACCAAAAGCAAATTAGTAATGATTACTGTAGGGCAGCATATTCTATTTAATGTATGAGAATCATTTCTAGGATTATGTTTATGCCATACTTCAGAATACATGTAAATGAGTATGTTTTACTCCTTCTAGTATAAGGAACACATTAAGATGGATTTGGTAATACATACATATAGCCATTTTATTACATTGTAAAATTACTGCTTATTCTTATGGAACAATAAAATTTGTGGAAAGCGTTCTTTTACAATTTTTAGCCATAAATGATAGAATTTTTATATAACCTGGGCAGTAATATTACTTATAAATTTATACCATACACCGCTTCACCACTTTAACTTAAAATTTTTTTTTTTTCCTAAAAGGACTGATCAGTCAAACCATATGCTGTGGCTTTTGCCCTGTAGAACTCTTAAATATATTGCAAGAATAATTATTTCTACTTAATGGAGTTACAGAGGAGAATGTGGGCCTGGATGGTAAGACATATGTAATCTAATGAAAACCCTCTGTAGACCCTCTAAAGGCTTGTGTTAAGAGTTTTTCAGTTTTGTGGGTTTTCTCTTATTAAGAGACTAAATCGCCTTTGAAATTCATAAGAGAATAAATGGATGCTGAGGATTCAGAACTGTCTTACTCAGGGGATTCCATCATAAGTGTCTAATAAAGAGATTTGGTCCTTTGGGAAATCAGTACCTTTATGTGAGATGGGGGAGAAGGGAATTTTTATTATATTTCTCAAAAATACATCATGTAGAATTTATTTTTAAATTTGGAATCCAAAACATAAATTTAGACCCTCATCCTTTTCTTTTCTTTTGATTAGACTATTACACTAACCTCCTGAATGTCTTTTTCCACACAGTCTCTTTCCTATCTAGCCCATACTTCAGAGCTTTGTCTGATTTTTGTTTTTAAAATCACAGATCTGGAAATATCTGTTCCCAGCCTCAAGATACTCGACCCCCTTAGCAGGGCAGAAAAACTCTTTTAGAATCTCCTCTCTACTCTTCTTGCCAACTTTATCGTCACTGCTCATGCCCTATCCACACACATCTTTCCCCTTCTCTAAAAATGCCATGATCTTTTACGCTTTTTTGTCTTTGCTTTTTCTTTTCTCACTGAGTAATGTCAAGGTATCTTTCAAATGCTAAATCTTTAAAAGTCTTCCCTAATTTTTCTTTGACTTCACTTCTCTATGTTTCAAAAAAGAATTTCTGTACTGAAGGCTTTGTCATATTGTACTAAATTCGTGTGTTTTTGAGTATTTATTTTTACGTTCTCAGTCACTTTCGTGAAAGAAGAGAGATATATTATTAATTTCTGTATCGCTACTGCCAATGCCTGGTATATAGTAGGTGTTTTAAAATTAAAAAGCAAACCACTATACACCTATTAGAAAGGATAAAATTAAAAAGACTAACCAAACCATGTAAGCCGAGTCAAGGATGTGGAAGAACTGAAACTCCCGTACACTGCTGGTGGGAATGAAAAATAGTACAACCACTTTGGAAGACAGTTTAACAATTTCTTAAATAATTAAACATACACACACATAACCTGCTCATTCCACTACTAGGTAGTTACCCCCCAAAATAAAAGCACATGTCTGTATACAAACTTGTACATAAATGTACATAGATGCTTTATTTTAATAGCCCCAGACTGAAAACAACCCAAATTCCCATCAATAGGTGCCTGGGTATAAACAAACTGGTGTATCCACATAATGTGATACTATTTACAGTAATAAAAAGAATGAACTTTTGAGAAATGCAAAAATGTGAATGAGTCTCAAAATAATTATGCTGAATGAAAGAAGCCAGACAAAAACAAGTACATGCTTTATAGATCAATTTTTATAAAGCCCTAAAGAATGAAAACTCTTCTACAGTGACAGAAAGCAGAATAGTGACTGTGGGGGTCAGGGTGAGGCAAGTACTTGAGGGTCGAAAGAAGGGACTGGAAGGAAGGCTTAAAAAGGGTCATGAAGAATCTTCTGTGGATGATGGGTTTATTTACTATCTTGATTTTGGTTATGGTTTCACGGGTATAAGCATATGTCAAAACATATCAAATTATATATTATACATATGTGCAGCTTATTCTGTCATTTATACTTCAATAAAGCTTTTTTAAACAGAAAAAAATTTAGAAGGTGAAATCATGACAAAATATATTTTGCAAGTAATTTTACAAGGTAAATGCTACTGGTTTTCTTAGGGCGTGATTGCATAAGTATATATATATTTATTGATATAATTTGATAATAGCTGTGTACCATATAATGTTTCAGTCACCAACTGACTGCATCTATGATGGTGCTACCATAAGATTATAATGACTATACCATATAACCTAGGTATATAGTAGGCTACCATCTAGGTTTGTGTAAGTACATGCGATGATGTTAAGATACACCCGACTGTACATATTTTTCTTTCTAAAGAACTGACAGAATCATTGATTTGGGATACTATAAAGTCAGACACTATTCTACCCCATNTATTTTTACGTTCTCTGTCACCTTCGTGAAAGAAGAGAGATATATTATTAATTTCTGTATCGCTACTGCCAATGCCTGGTATATAGTAGGTGTTTTAAAATTAAAAAGCAAACCACTATACACCTATTAGAAAGGATAAAATTAAAAAGACTAACCAAACCATGTAAGCCGAGTCAAGGATGTGGAAGAACTGAAACTCCCGTACACTGCTGGTGGGAATGAAACATAGTACAACCACTTTGGAAGACAGTTTAACAATTTCTTAAATAATTAAACATACACAGACATAACCTGCTCATTCCACTACTAGGTAGTTACCCCCCAAAATAAAAGCACATGTCTGTATACAAACTTGTACATAAATGTACATAGATGCTTTATTTTAATAGCCCCAGACTGAAAACAACCCAAATTCCCATCAACAGGTGCCTGGGTATAAACAAACTGGTGTATCCACACAATGTGATACTATTTACAATAATAAAAAGAATGAACTTTTGAGAAATGCAAAAATGTGAATGAGTCTCAAAATAATTATGCTGAATGAAAGAAGCCAGACAAAAACAAGTACGTGCTTTATAGATCAATTTTTATAAAGCCCTAAAGAATGAAAACTCTTCTACAGTGACAGAAAGCAGAATAGTGACTGTGGGGGTGGGGGTGAGGCGAGTACTGGAGGGTTGAAAGAAGGGACTGGAAGGAAGGCTTAAAAAGGGTCATGAAGAATCTTCTGCGGGTGATGGGTTTATTTACTATCTTGATTTTGGTTATGGTTTCACGGGTATAAGCATATGTCAAAACTTATCAAATTGTATATTATACATAGCGCAGCTTATTCTGTCATTTATACTTCAATAAAGCTTTTTTAAACAGAAAAAAATTTAGAAGGTGAAATCATGACAAAATATATTTTGCAAGTAATTTTACAAGGTAAATGCTACTGGTTGTCTTAGGGCGTGATTGCATAAGTATATATATATATTTATTGATATAATTTGATAATAGCTGTGTACCATATAATGTTTCAGTCACCAACTGACTGCATCTATGATGGTGCTACCATAAGATTATAATGACTATACCATATAACCTAGGTATATAGTAGGCTACCATCTAGGTTTGTGTAAGTACATGCGATGGTGTTAAGATACACCCAACTGTACATATTTTTCTTTTTAAAGAACTGACAGAATCATTGATTTGGGATACTATAAAGTCAGACACTATTCTACCCCATTAAAAAAGTTTCTCTTATAATCTTCTGTTTATCAAATATATAATTATTTAATATTTATATTTCATGTGGTACGATGGGAAGAAAAATCCAACAGCATAATTCTTTTTTTTTAAGTCTAGTAATTTTTCCATTTTTTAAAAAACATCAAGTTTGTTTTGAAGGAATGATTTGCAAACAGCATAATTCTACCATGATCACTGTGACCTCTGTGAAAGTCATTTAACCATGTTGGTCATCACCACTTCATTTCCAAAGATAAGGCAGTTAGTGTAGAATGAGTACAATGTAACAAATATTGAGACAAAATTTTTACAAAAATACTTAGGAAAAGCATTGATGGCATGGACTCTCAAGCAGTTTACAACCCAGAAGAGAAATGAGGTTATGCACAAGGAATTTTAAAGAAGGACTAGGTACAGGTGGGATATGCTATAAGAAAGACAGTGAGGAGCCTTCTGACTGGAGACTGCAGAAAGCTTGTGAAGAACATTTCATTGGAGCCAGCCCTTAAAGGATGGACAAGATTGCAAAAAAGTGGAATTATGTTATTATGACAACACACAGTCTTAAATATTATTGGACCTAACAGAAATGGGAAAAAAGATAATGTAACAGAGGAGACTTGGCAGCAGTGCACAGAGCAGGTTTGAAAAGAGGGAATCACTGATGTTCACTAAGTCAACCTATTGTTTAAAACAAGTATTCATCGTGGGATAAGCTTGGAAGAGTTTTGGTACAAATCACAGACGGCCTTGAATGCCATCGTTAAGAAATCTGAAAGTTTGTACTCAATGCTTCAGAAAGTGAGTTCATGAAATCCTGCATTTAAGCAAAGCCACAGGGTAAACATGAAAAATTCTTTTTTGAAATTAATTTTACTCCACTTGATCTGGAGAACATTGATACTCAAAATGAGTATGGAGTACACAGTTGAAGCATCTGGTTTGTGGGGAAGGTGAATAAGCTCAGTTTAGACATGTTGAATTTGAGGTGCTAGTGGGCCAAACAGATACAATTTGCCAGTGGGCTATTGACATTAAAAATTTTAGACTGTGCCTAATGCTAGAGAGGTTGCTATGAATAAAAGCTGATATAAATTTTATTTATTGAATATTTACAATATTGAAGATACTGTTAAAAACACAATTACAACTTTATACACCAATTAGCCCATTTAAATTCTCACAATATCTCAATGAATCACTTTTCAGTCTCCTTGACTGGTTTTATATTATATCCCTGACCTGTAAATGGAATGATCCATGGCTCAGTCTTCGACCCTTTCTTTTCTTCTTTCCTCTCTAACTATGCTCTTTCCCTATGTGATCTTACATCCAGTCTTATGACCTAAAGCACAATCTTTATGTTGACTACACCTATGTAAATGTACTTGGCTAGACTTTCCAGGGACTTTGCATGCCTAATATGAGGGGTCTTCAAAAAGGCCATGAAGGGATTCACTTGATATTTTAATTCATTGTTTTCATGAACTTTTTGAAGTACTGTTGTAGACATCTCGAACTTAAGATGGTCAAAGGCAAAGTCAATTTCCCTACCCACATGTTATTCAGCAGTTGTTCCACATCTCAGAAAATGGCAACTCCAGTCATCTAATTACTGAGGCAAAATAATAATAATGATAATAAAAATAGTTGTTCAATATTTATTTTCTTCTTTCACCTCACATCCAGTCCATAAGCAAATCCAATAAGCTCGACCTTCAAAATATATCCAAAATTCATCTATTTCTCACCAGCTTTACTGCTGTACTCTGCTATAAACCAATCACCTAGATTAATATAGTTGTTTCCTAACTGGTCTCTTTGCTTCACTTTTGCCCGCTTTCAGTCTATGTTCTATACAGAAGGCAGAGTTGTTCTTTTAAAACATACGTCAGATCATGCCACTCCTCTCTTAATAATCCTCAGAATAAAAAATGTCAAAGTCCTTACCAAAAGACCAGTTATTTGTCTAAATCCCTCTAACTTCTTTCTCCTTGTTCCAACCAGGTATGTACTTCTTGCCATTCCTGGAACTCATTGAGTAGGCTTCATACTCAGGGCCTTTACACTTGCTGTTTCTTCTGCCTGGAATATTCTTCCTTCTTACACTTCCAAGGTACACCCTTTACCTCTAGGACTCTGCTCAAATGTCACCTGATCAAAGAGGTGTTGCTTAACCATCATATATAAAGTAGCAAGCCTTGGTTAACTGCCACATAGTAAGTGCTCAAAAATATTTGAATAGGTATTCAGTATTTCAAGAAATAGACTATATCTTGCAATGAGGACCCCGTAGCTTAAATAAATTTCCCAATTGTTCACATCTAGTAAATTATAGAGCAGAGACTTGAATTCAATTCTTTCTGACTCCAAAACTTTATTTACTTTATGGGTATTTAAATCCCAGTGTTGACTTGGAAATCTTCTTTAAGGAGAAATATTTGAAATTGTAAGTGGAGATCGTATTACATAGTGGTTAGATTATATAGATGGATTATGGAGAGTAGGAACTTAATCTTTTTCAGGCTGTGGATTCTTCTGAAAATCTAATGAAACTCTTTGACCTGTATTCCACAAAACACATGTGAACATGTACCATGGTCTCTACATTATGCACTAGTTGAAAGGTACAGAAGATGGTGAGAGAGGATGGACTTGAAGATAATTTGTGCAGACTAGTCTTTTGGGATATTTGAGAGTAAACGTAGAGGGAAAGGACTGAGCCTTCCAGATCTATGACTCTGATTTTGCTGTTTATGCATAAGTTATTTCAAATCATGATCTCATAAAGTCAAGATAGAAAGAACAAAAGAGGTCATCTAAGACACTCATTTTGCAAATGAAACGGCTGGGGGCTCAGAAGTGCCCTGGTGTCCTGCCCACATTTCTCCAACTGGATAGTCATGGAGCGGGACCTAGATTCCAGGTGTCATAATTCAAGGTCCATGCTCCTTCTGCGATACCAGGCACACTCCTCGGAAGAACTGGGTTGTCCTTCTGTGCTTCTGAGATACTCTGTAGGTGCTTCAGCATACATGATATTGGTTTTTTTCAGCATTAAAGCATATATTGAATAAAAATAGTGGATAGTATCTTGCACTGAATTTTTCTTTTATATTGCTGAAACATGCCAAAAAATCATTTTGCAACTAACTCATGGATTTGAGACATTAATTATAACTGATAAAAAAATACTTGATGATAGTGAGGGCTTAAAAATTTAGACAAGGCTTGTGATATTAGTGCAAAAGTTTCATTCCATTATCCAAGTCACTTTAAATTGCAATTTGGTTTTCATTGTGGAGACAGCTGAAATAGTGCAAGATTGTGACATTGTGGTCAATTGCACAATTACAAGGAATGTTATGCATTCCAGATCTTGGCAGACACAGTACAAAACTTCAGTGTATTTTCATTCATTTGGAAAAGCTTAAATAACATTTAAAATCTTCAAATCTGATAGTAATACTGAGTAGTGATTAAATGAAATAGTTAACTCATTTATTTATCTGTTTATCCATCTATCCATTTATCCACTGTTTTAAAAAGAAAGGGTTTTGCCAATAAGTGGGAATCCTTATGCATTATTTATGGGCTGTCTCAAAGTGACTGACAGGACTACCCAGAGTGCCAATGTACTCTCTGCTCCAGCTTATCAGTTAACTAGTGAAATTTAACACGGATGGTGTCAGCTTTATATTTAGAGTGTTACTGTATAAACAGAAGAAGCCACTAAGAGAATCTTGTTTTGGAGTTTTCACCTCATTTAAATTCTTAATTTGTCCCTTCAGTTTAGAAAAGGCTATTGCAGTGTGGTCCTGCTTCCAATTAATGAGCTTCAGAAAAGGATTAGCTTTGCCTCACTCAGTCTTTCCAAAATAGACTAACCTTGAATCACACAAATTCCAAGAAAAGGTAAATATTCTCTTCTGATTCAAATTAACTTAGACAGGGAAGACAACCCTAGGTTGTTTATTTTATTATAGCTTGAGCTAAGAGTCCCAGAAGTAAAAGTTAATAAAAGAGACCGGCATTTTGTTGAAAGTTAAAAAAGAAGAAACATTAGTTTGGTACACTTGTTACTTTTATTCAATTTTTTTTTTTATTTATCTAATGTTTTTGTTTTTATTCATTCAATCATTCAATAGAATAGCAGTCCTAACTAATAGTTTGTATCAGTGTGAAAAATATTTGGGAGATTTTGTTTTTTGAATTAAATTCCAAAGAGCTATATATATATAAAAAATCAAAATATTAAATATATGAAGCATATTATGAGATTACAAAGGCAGTATACCTGTGTACATGTTTGTGAGGTTACGCTTTCCACTGTAATGACTTTTTGAGGTTTCATAGAAATCAGGACACCTAAAAGCATCACCATCTAGCTTCCTTTGGCATGATGGTCGTCATCCATCTTCTCCTCATACCCGTTCTCATGCTTATACCCAAGATTACATGTGGAGAAATACTGGATGGTGTCATTTTTTTATCTCAGTCCATTTCTTGGCAATTTCTTTTGTATACTTCCACCTGAGTCTATTTAGAGTGTTAATTCCTGAATTCTTTGACCTTAAAAATGTTCTAATCATACCCACAAACACATATATATTCTAGCCCCTTCTAAAGATGAATTAAACTCTTAGTATATTTACATGAGAGAAATGTAATAAGTCTGCTGTATGTTTTATATTTAAAGATCAGCTATTATTCAGTAGCAAAGAAGGCAATAGGAAATTCACTGGTTTAGGTCTAATTACTCATGTTGTAAGAAACGATAGTTTTAAATTTTATTTCAGAAAATTACTCAGGGTTAAAGCAGTCAACACAGTTGTAAATGAAAATATGTTTTAATTAGAACAATTAGGCTTGATTTTTTGGGTCTTGCATCTCACAGCAGGTATTCCAGCACAGCCAAAACTTGGATGTGTTGACACCTGTAATCAACACAAAAGGTTTCTTTTAAACTAACAAATCATCCTTCCCAGTGGAAGTATAAACAAAACCCTAATTGGAGATTCTGCTGACTAATCTCCCCTGCTGTGAACACTAGTTAGTGTCTAGTTTTTAAGCAGTTACATCAGCTGCAATTTATAATTGGCAAAAGATAGAAGCTAATTCTTCTGATTCAGTCAATGTTAGTAGGTACACTTAAATTGAGCCTACCCCATTCAGTGATTTCTTAATTATCAGTTCATATCAAGCATCTTGAAACTATTTTTCAATTGGAAGGAGACAAAGAATAACTAATACATACAGTGCCGATGATTTGCCAAACTCTTTCTAAGCATTTTTACATATATTAGCTCATTTAATCTTCACAAAATAAATTTGAGATAAATTCTAATTTCATTCCCAACTCACAGAGAAGTAAATTGAGGCCATGTAGTAGCTTGTCTTAAGCATCACAACTATTAAGCAGTGGAAGTGAGACTTGAATCCTGGCAGTCTGAATTTAGAGTGTGTGCCTTGGCTTCTCCTCTAAAAAATAAAGATGTAAATAAACAAAAATTAGCTAGGATCTGATTTTAGACAATTAAATTTAACACATCTGGTGACAATGCTGACAAAAATTCTTCATGCAATCTTCCCAGGTCTTACACATTGCTTATAAATTCTGAGACCCATAATTAGCAAGTCAAGACAGCTTTTACTAAAATAATCGAATGGAGCAAATAAATGAAATCTCAGTGCAAAATGAAGTAAAACTGGGAAGTAAAATTGGTGCTAATTCAGTAATAAATATGTGCTTCATTTCACCTCAGGACGTAATTTTTCTTATAGTATGCAAAATTATAACTTTCTCCTCTATCTATTCCTCAATATGGCTATCAACATGCTTCAAAGCTAGATTTTGCTGTTCTGTAAAGTAGGTACCACTAAGATGCAAGAATACAATTATGTACAATTAATTGAAAATAAACAATGAAAATGTGATAAAACTAAAATAAGGATTAAAAATGAGAATGGTGCCACATGGAAATTAGAACATGAAACGTGCCACAAAATCCTGCATGCATGACAGAAGAAAGCCCAAGGTCTGGCTTTCAGCTTCGTAGAAGCCAAAGTGGAGGCCATCAGTTACTTGATTCATAAGCCAAAACAAAAATTAAATTCCTGCCCAGGAGCAGTTCAGTTATGCTTGGAATTGGAGAATTCTTTTTCTGAGTCCTAATACAGAGGATAGATTATGATATAATGAAAAAGACATCCTTAACTCCTTAAAACGAACATGGTGATAGGTGTCCTATAATTATTTCATATAGTAAAATTTAAACAATAAAGAAGTAATTAAGAACATTTTGGTAAATATAATGGAACGTAGAAAGAAAAACTGCAAGGGCAAATCTTGGAATAGAGATACAAATATATACAAATACATACACAAACAAACAAAAACGCAAATATAACATGAGTCTACCAAAGCTCCAATTTTTATACAACACTATCACTGTGTTTGTAATCCATTATCTTCCTATGTATGATACTACATATTTTTCTGAATAATAAATAACATTGAATAATATTTAAACATAAAAAAATGATGTGCTATTATTTCCCTAATATATGCCCTTTTACTGGACATGTAGCTCGTTTCCAATTTTTACATGAACTGATTTTATAACTGAAATAAACATTTTATGCATAACTTCATTTTTATATGTTTTAGCATAATTTATTTTATTTTGCTTAAATTTATTTATTTTTATTGAAAAATAATTGATTAAACATATTTGTGGGATATAGAGTTGAATATCAATACCTGTGTGCAATGTGTGATGATCAAATCAAGATAAGTAGCACCATTACAAAACGTAAGCATTTTTTTGTGTCCATTAGCCAATTTCAAGCTAACTCCCCTCCACCTCTCCCACCTCTAGTAACTACAGTTCTGTTTTCTCCTTCTGAAAGTTCAATGCATTTTTGTGATCTTTCCTTCTTGGTTTTTTATTTTTTCTTTCTTCTTCCTCTCTTTCTCTCTTTCTCTCTTTCTCTCTTCTTTCCTCCCTCCCTCCCTTCCTTATTTATTTACTTTTTAGGTCCCACTTATGAGTCAGGACATTCAATATTTCTTTTTCTGTGCTTGGCTTGTTTCACTTAATGTAATTTTCTCCAAGCTCATCCATGCAGTCATGAATGGCAGAATTTTATTCTTTCTTATATCTGAGTAACATTTAATTGTGTATATATACCATATTTTCCTTATGCAGTTGCCTGTAGATGGACATTTAGTTTGATTCCATATCTTGGCTATTGTAAATAGAGCTATGATAAACATGAGAATGCAGGTATCCCTTCGACATGATGATTTCTGTTCCTTTGGGTATATACCAAGCGTTGAGATTGCTGGGTCATAGGGTAGCTCTGTCTGTAGTTGTTTGAGAAACCTCCATAACTGTTTTACATAATGTCTGCACTAATTTACAGTCCAGCCAACAGTGGATGAGGGTTCCCTTTTTTCCACATCCTCACCAGAATTTGTTATTCTCTTTTTGATAATAGCCAGTCTAACTGGGGTAAGATGATATCTCAGTGTGGTTTTGATTTACACTTCCCTGATGCTGAGTGATAGTGAATATTCTTTAATATACTTGTTGGCCATTTGTATGTCTTCTTTTGAGAAATGTCTATTCAGCTCCTTTGCTTTTGATTTACACTTCCCTGATGCTGAGTGATAGTGAATATTCTTTAATATACTTGTTGGCCATTTGTATGTCTTCTTTTGAGAAATGTCTATTCAGCTCCTTTGCCCATTTTTTAATCAGATTATTTGCTTTTTTACTGTTATGTTGTTTGAGTTCCTTGTGAACTCTGGATATTAATCCCTTTTCAGATGTATAGTTTGCAAATATTTTCTTCCATGTTTTAGGTTGTCTTTTCACTCTGTTGATAGTTTCCCTTGCTGTGCAGAAGCTTTTTGGTTTGATATAATCCCATTTGTTTATTTTCCTTTTTGTTTCCTGTGCTTTTGAGGGCTTATTCATAAAGTCTTTGTCCAGTCCTACATCCCAAAGTGTTTCCCTTATATTTTTTTCTCGGAGTCTTATAGTTTTGGGTCTTATATTTAAGTCTTTAATCCATTTTGAGTTGATTTGGGGATATGGCAAGATGTATGGGTCTAGTTTCATTCTTCTACACATGGATATCATAATTTGTTTTGGATAGATCACCATAATTAAAATTGACGTTAGAGGGTTTAAGCATTTTACCGTTTTTAATAAAAATAGTATACTTTTAAATATTGCAAAGGGCCCACTAAATACAGAAATCTTTTTATCTAATCAAGCTAAAGATCCCCAGCACATTTTCACTTTTAGATAATTAACCATGAATATACTTAACACTGCAAATATGTGACATTTGTAACCTTTCTACTTAGAGATTGAGAAGCTATATCTATACTATCACTAGAAAAACTATTTAGAACACATACCTTACTAATGACAATCTAACAGAATTCTTTTTCTACATGAAGTAAATTGTCTTTTCCTTTAATACACTGAAATAGCATTTACTGAATTCACTATTTTTACCTAGAAGAGTTTAAATGTCTAGCTTTATATTGTGTGTTTGACCACACTAGTAAATGTTAGAGAGAAACAAAATAACAAATTGCAAATTTCAGTAGTTTAATGTAACACAAATTTATATTTCACTCATCAAAGAATCCAATGTAAGCATTTTTGGTTTGGGTTGAGAACTTCTGTTCTATTCAATCATTCAGGGAACCAGTTGAACGGGGCTTTGCCAGCTGTGATGATGGCTTCCAAAGTCACCCTGGGCGAGTTGGTGAGAAAGAGGTTAGAGAAAGCATACCTTGATTTGTCTTGTCCACAAAGTGAGAAATCACTTTTACCACCATTCCATTGGCAAGAATTAGTCTTATGTTCTCTCCTAAGTCCTATTTCTAAAACCTTGGGAAAATTGCTTAACCTTTCTAAATTTCAGTCTTCCCAATTGTAAAATGGGGATGACAATAATAATCAGCTCACATGGTTATTGTGAAGATTAAGTAGAGTGTATAAAGCAGTTAGCTTAGTGTTTGACTCATACTAAGGGCTAAATTAATAATAACAATCTGATTATCATCATTGATATTTTTAGTATTAGAAAAGACATACAACTAGACATATATTAGAAAAATAGTATAATTACAAGTAATTACATTTAATAATGTTTAAAAGAATCCCAAGAGACAGGAAAAATACTACTTACAAAGAAAAATCATGTCTGGCCTCACACTTTCTAGATGTACTAAATTTCAGAAAAAAAGATAAAAATGGAAAAAAGAATGTGGGCAACAATTTGTCCACTTGACTAATGTATAAGGCTATAGGAAACTTGTTCATCTGTGTAGTAACATGGAAAGTATAGTATCTATCCTTTGTTTAGAAAACATGCATGAAAATACATTCTGAAAAGCAGATCTCGGGAATGAAGACATTGGCTAACAGGGATGGTGATAAGTTTTAACTTTCTAAGTTTAAGGATTATTATAAATATCACCCCAAATAATGTAGAGGTTAAGAATAATTATGAAAGGTGTGTGTTATAAAATTAATAAGATAAGTTCAAAGCATGTGATTATCTAAATAAAGGAGAAACTCTAGAAAAGGAGAAATAAAAGTTGGAGTAGCAAGCAGGGATCAAAAAAGTATATTTAGGCTTTTAAAATGTGTATATGGTAGAAAATTGGGTCACATGCTGAGATTTGAGCTTTCAAATAAAAAAGTTACTCTGGATGCATTGTAGTGAATGGACTGGAGAGATTTAAGACTAGATGTGAGGAGTCTAGTTAGTAGGCTGTTAAAGGAGTTTAGGTAAGAAAGGCTGGTGGTATCTTATATAAAGAGTTTGAAATTAGAGTGTGGAAAAGTGGACACATTCCAGAATGTTTAGACTATGCTAAATAAAACTTAGTAATGGACTGGGTATGTGGATAAGGGAGAGAAACGGGAGAGACTAGATGTGAGGAGTCTAGTTAGTAGGCTGTTAAAGGAGTTTAGGTAAGAAAGGCTGGTATCTTATATAAAGAGTTTGAAATTAGAGTGTGGAAAAGTGGACACATTCCAGAATGTTTAGACTATGCTAAATAAAACAGTAATGGACTGGGTATGTGGATAAGGGAGAGAAACGGGAAGAGTGACCCTGAGTGTCTGGCTGTGGTACTTGGTGGTGGGTACTGATGCCGCTCAATGAGACTGGGGTTGAGGACTCATAGGACAAAACTTGTGTTTAGTTTGTGACTAATTGAGTTTGAATGACTTTAGGACATATGAGTGGAGATATTATATAGATATTTGAACATGTATATCAATATTCAAAGGAGGTATTTATAGTAAAAATCTTAATGTATAGTCATATAGTTGGTATAACTGGAGTTTAAAGCAGATTTTCTCAACATTGGCACATTGACGTTTTATGTCAAATCATCCTATACTGTGTAAGACTTCTGTGCATTGTAGAAAGTTTAAAGCATCCCCAGCCTCTACCTACCAGATGCTAGTAGCAACCTCTGAGGCATGAGAATCAAAAATGTCTCCAGGCTTTGCCAAATGTCTCATCGAGCAAAACTGCCCCCTTTTGAGAAACCCTGTTTAAATGACAGTAACTAAGAAGAGAATATAGAGGAATAAGAAAACCATCTAACCCTACTCAGAACAGAAACCTTAAACTTAATTTTAATTTGGTTCCAAAATATATGGCTGAGGGATTTTCTTTAATTGGAATAATTGTCATGGATATGAGTGGATAGGAAAAACAAGAACACAGCTTTTTTGTCTGTGCTGTTGTGAGACTAGTTAAAGTAGGGTCCAGGGTAGATAGAGAAGTGAAGCCAAAAGGATTAGAGATTTCAAAGTGTTTGAAGATGGGATTTACTGGAAATAAGATAATTAAAAAAGGTATGACATATTTGTAAATTCTAACTTGGAAGTGGTATAACCTCTTTATATAGTTGGTTAATCCTGCATGTCTATGAATAGGCTTAACTGAGAGACAACGTTCTTGTTGTTTCCACTTTCAGAAAATGCAAGACTGGTCTGCATCTCCTGTGTTAAGATGGGCGTTGATCAGGTCAGAATCTCTGTCATTTGAGTTTTTGGTACTGTTATTGCAAGTGAACTCTAATGGCTCTGAAGAGTCTTAGTATCCTTGAAAGTTGAACCCTGTAAAACATTATTATTAACTTGGTACTATTAATAATATTTTCAATATGTAACTTTTATTAATTGATTTTTATATATTTAAATTAATTATGTTAGAAATATAAGTTGCACGATTGGCCTGATTATTTTGTTGGTGTTCAAATAATTGCTTTATTTTGCTGGTAATCAAAATAATTTCTTTTATTCCTTGAAAAATGTGCCAATATGTAATCATTTTACAAAATGAGGCTAGAGAAGCCTGAGGTACAGTTAAATTGTGCAACATTTGTTCTTTCATTAAAGTTATTTTCTTGATTTACAAATATTTCATTGAATAGTGTTTTCTAAGGTACGTGCATTTACTTTCACTTGATTGTTTGTCCTCCACAATGCTTTGATATTATAAATCAGAGTTTCTTTGCTGCTTAATTTTCATTTGAAGTATTTAGTATGGCAAGTTGTAATTTGCCTACAACTGCCAACTCCTTTGAAAGTGAGAGTGAACAAAACAAAAAGAAGTAGAAATATCTTTTTAAAATAACTTAAAAATCTCTCTTTTCTCTTAATGACCAGAAATTTCTAAAATCCTGGTTTCTAAAAACCATGCCATTTTGAAATTTCCCTGGCGGACAATGCTGCTCTGCTGCATTACATGTGGTTAATGTTAGTCACATCCTTGATGTAACATAACACAAGCTGGCTAAGGTAATCCGATGTGACATATGACAACATTATGAGCCAGTCTGGGATATTTGAAAATATGCCATCTCTCAAAGATCATGGACAGATAGCATGGTAAGCCAAGACTGTGAACCCTGCTGCTTTCATTTTGAACAACAACATAGACAAGGTTATGTGATAATTAAAGGGTAATTTCCAACATGGTAGATTCTAACGAATGCTAACAAAAGTACATTTTTTTTTTCTAGCTGGTGAGTTTATACTTGAAACCACTTAGTTAGATCATTAAAAAAAAAAAAAACAGAAACAAAACCACTAAAAGATGTGATTATACATTATTGCAGGTATGAGAATGAGTGAAAATTTCTAAGATAAGGCAGAAGTAAGCTAACAATATCTAATAATATATCAAGATGTGACAAGAAGGCATTTGTTACCATTTGTTAAAAGTGTTCAGGTTGAATCAAGTGTTGTTTTATTAGCATTAGAGGAAAAACAATCTAGAAATATGAGCGCCGAGGCGAAAATGTAAGTTTTCTACATATGTTGTTGAGTTTCTCTATAGAAAGTCTTTCTGTCCTCAACCTAATTTATTGTGCAGGCTGTGGAGAATTTGAAAACCATGTTTTCTTCTAGGATTACTTCAACATCAGCTTCTTTGGTTTTAAATTTGTTTCACATTTGTTTGAGCAGTAAATACTAGCACTAATAATTCCCGATGAATAGTGATGAGTTACAGAAAGGAAAATAACCTGGACACTAAATTTGATAGAAGATGAAAGAGGAAATTGAACATTATATACATATATACATATAAGTGTATACATATATATATGTGTGTGTGTATATATATATGTGTGTGTATATATATATATGTATGTGTATATATATATATATATATCTCACAAAATGAAAAGGTAATAATAAACTACAAGGTAAAGGATCATCAAAGCTATTCTTTTTGTGAGATTTACAACTGAAAGTTGTAATATGCTATTGTCTTACTCAATTATAGTTTGAAATATGCTAAATTTATAAAAAGCATTTCTTATATTTCTATGTAGGTCAAAATCACTAAGTAATTCCTATACCGATTTATTGATAATATGATAAAATAAAAGTGAAAAACAATTCACTTTATAACAAATTAAAAAGGTATATACTTCATGCACATATAAATACATGTAAATACATTCTAATAATTGTTTTTACATAAAATATATTTAAGAAATGTTAAAGTGAGGTTTGCCGAACTGCAGAGATGACAGAGGGCACAGGAAGAAATTGCTGTTTATTTTATTTTCTTAGGTAAGGTACAATAAGAAAAATTCCTAACACTTAAATATCTCTCCTATAATTTATAGTAACTTTTTTCTAATGCGTTCTCACTTGAAATTCAAAAGTACATTGTGTGTTATGTAATTTTGTCCTATTTAACAGAAAGGAAAAGTGAGACTTAAGGTTGTTCCAGTAATTGATAGAATTCTAATTTTGACCGAGGCATTGCACTTGAAGTCCACTAACTTTTCCTGTTATCGTGCTAATAAAATTAGAGGTTTGTTGAAGTGACCCAAGAAATAATGAGTGATGCCAAAACTTTATGTAAAGATAAACAATTTAATATTAAATGGAAGATGGATCTGTCACTCTGATATTATAGTTTAGGAATACTACAAGTGCATACAAAAATTACCTCCCAATTCTGTTTGATAATTAGACTAAAACAAGGTTGTAGCTAAAAATCTTTGTAATATTTTACATTTAGTGCCATAGGTTGTGCTGGAATAGAAACACGATAATGACCCATGAATCCAAAATAGAAGATCTGATATTTTTGTTTTAGCAGAAAGTTAAAAAAAAAAATACTACCGATGTTGTAAAACAATATACAAAGCCCATCAGAAGAACAAAACAAAATAAAGCAAGCTTGTCTCTTTGGAGAAAACTTAAAGTAAAAAGATATAAACTGAGGAAAATCTAGGTGATGCAAATTATTTTATTCACTGGGTTTTGTCTTGAGAGTGTCATCTGAATATTTTATAGAACCAACTATCTACGACCCTTTGCAATCTGTTCCGGAAAGATGTTACTTGCACTAGCAGGAGGAACAGGATACAAGAAAAATTATTAATCTTTGCAAGCTGTCTACTATGACTACATTTTTAATGGATTATTAATTCTTACAGAAAGCCAGTGTAAAGGTATTATAATCCCATTACATGCACCAATAACTGAGACTCACAGTGGTAAATTGACTTGTTCAGGGTAATATAGCTAAGTGGCGGAGTAGGAATTCAAACCCAGTTAGGAAGTTGAGAGTGGAATACTGAAAATACTGAAAAATATTATGTTAATTTTGGAATAAATATAAGCATATGATAAGTAAATGACAGAGAATAGAAAACTAAATAAAGGAGAACAAAGGAGTTTTTCGAACTGGCAGTGTAGCATCTGTAAGGACCTGCCCAAGAAGAACTATGTGATTCAGTTAAAAAATAGGTCATTCTGTTCAATTATCTAGTTGCATTAAGCAAATAAGGAATCTGCTAGATAATGAGTTGACATGCATTTTGACCTCCTGAAATATTGTTAGATAGAACATGGGAGATGGAGTCAGACAACTCTGCATTCGCCTCACTGCTGTCCAGTTTACTAAATGAGCTACTTTGAGCAACTTACTTAATTCCTCTGATCCTTAATGCACTCCTCTGTAAAATGAGTATTAAGGTTACTTGCCTGTATTCTGTTAAGTTACACTGCATTGTGGTG
>NW_007727258.1:115262-123814 GCF_000696425.1 Galeopterus variegatus
CTTAATTCCTCTGATCCTTAATGCACTCCTCTGTAAAATGAGTATTAAGGTTACTTGCCTGTATTCTGTTAAGTTACACTGCATTGTGGTGAAACAAACAAACAAACAAAAACCTAGCCCAAATCTGATGGTTCACAAGAACAAAAGTTCCTGTTTTGCCTGGACGACAGATCTTTTTCAGATCTGTTACACCTTTGCTCCCTGTTTTATTCCTTTTGGCAGAAGGAGCCAACCCTCTGGGGTGTGTTGGTCTCATGGCAGAGGGAAAAGAGAGATCTGGGAATCATGGATGGCTCTGAATGTGACTTTTTAAATAGTTCATATATCACTTTCATGCACCTTTACACAGGTCAGAGGATGTCATATAGCCAAGCCTCATGTGAGTGAGGCAGGAAAGTATTCTCTTATAGGGAATGGCAGAGAATGATTGGGAACAGTACTAAAATCTACCACAACTCTACCACAACACCCACTAGATTGTTGTGATGATTAATGAAATAAAAAAGTGAAACTCCTAGCAGAGTTCCAGGCACATAGTATGTGCTATAGAAATTTTATTTCACTTTCATTCCTGTTTGGGATCCAAGGTCAAGCTGAACAAAGACCAAGCTCATGAAGTATTGCAGCTGTATATAACAATTCTCCAGTGTGCATTTTGTTGACAATCTTTATCATAATAATGGAGAGAATTATAAATGAGTGAATTATTATTTTTCTCCTTAGAGACTGAGAGTTAAAAGAAGAATTAAAGTCATGTTTTAAAAATCACAGTAAATTAGAAAGCCTTTAGTCCTCATAATTAACTCTCAAGAAAAAATTGACAAATTAAATGGAGCTGGGGACCAGCCCCCCCACAACCAGGCACATCACCAGTGCCGAGGAGCATGCCAAAAACATTGCCTGCATCTGGGTGGCCCACCACAGCTACCGTAATAACCACGGCTGCCACGAAAGTGGCTAGACACCACAACCACCACGCAGATGTTCTGTCAGCCACTGGAGTGCATTGACACAAGGAGAGTCACCAACAGAGATAAAGAAGAGGATGTCTCTCTCCACAAGCCCATTCCAGAGTGACAGAAGAAGCATCTGCTCTATGATAATATTGGGGAACCTGATCACACCTCTCAGCATTGGACAGATTATCTAGGCAACAAATCAACAGAGTAACAATTACTCTTTCAGAAG
Source organism: Galeopterus variegatus (assembly GCF_000696425.1). Lineage (NCBI taxonomy): Eukaryota > Metazoa > Chordata > Mammalia > Dermoptera > Cynocephalidae > Galeopterus > Galeopterus variegatus. The sequence goes on from NW_007727258.1 coordinate 116,451, forward strand.
GAAAGAAGAAATCTAGGGTTTTTGTGGGGGGTGGATGGGGGAGGGGGAGGGGATGAGATTGGACATGAGGCATAAAGAATAAGTATGATTTGTAACAATATATATGCTAGTAATATTGATTTGATCCACATATCTCAATGTTGAACACCCAAATTATGTATAATCAATTAAGATTCAATAAAAATTTTAAGAAAATACAAATTTAAAAAAAAATTTAAAAAGGGGATGTGGAGAAAAAAAAAGACTGACAAATTAAGACCTTACTTCTAAAAGTACATTCTTAATCTCTTGGAAATCCCTAACTTCCTGGAAACTTCTTTAATTTCGCACTAATTGCAGAACAGAACTAGCAAATGATATGTGTATATATGTGTGTACCTATATGTACACACATGTACAAAACAATTGAATGAGCACTATTAACAAAAGAGCACAGCAAAGGTAATATATATGTATACACAAACACGTGCACACACACACACATATAAAACAATTAAATAAGCACCATTAACAAAATAATAAAGTATTGGAAGGTAGCTTTTGAGATACCTGATGAAAATAAATTTTGGTGAGGATCATATTCCAGTAAGAAATCTCTCAGGTATTTTGTAAACTTTAGGAGGAGAGGAAAATTCCCTATTGAACGTTTCTGAAAAGGTCTCTTTTATGTCATGTGGTCCATTCCCACAAGAGTTTCGTATGAGTAATGGATTTGGTCTTGTAGATTTTTGGATGTATCCCTGAGGAAAGAGTCAATAAGTCTTGGCTTCCCTCTCTGAGATCAAAGACACCACTGTATTTTTGTTGTAAAAGGAATTTTGCCATGGTTGCCAAAAATACACTGTTTCCCCATCAGCTGTGTAGTGGCCATGCAAAGATTGACAGCCCATGCCGTCTCTACAGTGTGGCTTGATTTCAACTCATAGTGCTTACTTTGAAAAGTACTTTGAGTACCTTTTGGATAAAAATTATATCAGTACAAAAATAGTTCTTTCCTTCAGCTAACAGGCAGTCAACCAGACCCACCATGTAAAGTGTTATCATAGTATGAAGTGGTTCTTTGAGAATAAATGCAACAAATTTCTATTTGTGTAAGATCAAAGTTCTCAGTCGTGATGATTTACCTGCCTTTTTTTCCACAATAAAATTAAATGAGGAAAAATATAATTTAAGATGAAGACTGAATTGTTTAAGTGCTTCCACAAAAACAAGTGTTTGAGAAATTTTTTGTGGGAAAAATGTGTAAGAATGTTATTGGTATGTCATTCTCCATTGTAAATTCTTTAAATAATGGAAATCACTTTTGCATGATTTTTGAAGTGCTATAGATTAAAACACAACCTCTCTAAATATGAAAATACTCAGAAAATCTGACATGCAATGGGCAATGGCAGATGGATGCTAGTCATGTCCTGTCAAAAGATCCTATAGTATATAAACTTCACTTTGATATCACATATGTGAGGGAAATTTTGAGAATCCATTCATATATATAGTTTAGCATGTTTTTATAAAAATAATTGATGTATACAATACATTGCAAGATTAAATAACAAAAATAAAGTAGCAAAAAATAAATTAATTAATGAAGATTGATTAAAACCCTTATCAGTCTTTTGTGAGAGAGAAGAAGGATAAACAAATAAGCCTCTTCTTAGAGTAGTGTGCCCCTTGAACAGAGGTTCAATGTATATGAGAGTGAAGAGTCCAGCTGATTAAAAAAAAAAATTCTGGAGAACATCCTCTGTTAGAAACGACCTGGGTTTACCCTAGTGTTTACAACCTTGCGATCTGCAGCATTCCTTAGCTTTTCCCTGAGTTTCAGGTCCAACTAAATGAAGTAATGTGAAATGAAACACTTAGGCACTTTATGCTCCAAATCATAAAACTGAGGATACGAGATCTTGAATGATTAAAACTAATTGGTGACTGCATACAGAGATCATATTCACCAGAAAGCTGCCTTACATTTTGCTTCAGTTCACAGGCACTGTTTAAGATCAGAGGTTAAAAAGAAAAAAGGAAAGAAAGAAATGGTTGCATGTTGTGTTCATTGATTCAGGAATATGTTTTCTGCTTACTTTTGAGGCTATAAAATGAAATGCAACAGTTTGGAATGCAAACTGAAGTAAGAAGTTCTGTGGGTGTGGTAGCTTCACAGCCTAAACACATTCATAGCTCGTTTTCTGCTTACTTTTGAGGCTATAAAATGAAATGCAACAGTTTGGAATGCAAACTGAAGTTAGAAGTTCTGTGGGTGTGGTAGCTTCACAGCCTAAACACATTCATAGCTCTCCAGTAAGCATTCACTCATCCTAACCCTGATATTGGGCCTTGTTCCAGCGGTATTTTTCAGAAAACCTAAAAAGTTTTGTGTGAAATAAATGAATAAGTACTTGTTTAAGTTTTGAAATTTTCATTATCTTAAATATATATTTCATGAATTCTATTTCACTCAATTTTTTTTTCAAGTTGCTGTCTTATGTCCCCACTTCAGTTTAGTCCTAAATATTCTGTAGCCTGCAGGGAACACTTTAGGTCTATATTCTACAATGTCTTGTTATTTTTAAAGTTGCTAGGTACTGACAATTTATGTTTTAATTATTTTATTAAACAATTTAACAAGGCTTGTAAGTGAAATTCATGAAGCCGTTAAAAACCCCACAGAAAATCTAGAAGTCCACTCAAGTAATTATAAATATATTGAGAAATTGTGCTGCTTATAGTAATAATACTGGTGGATATGTACACATGAATTCTTTCCAAAAGTGAAAGTTGAGTGACATTTTCTTTCTCTTAGTTCCTGCTTTGCAAATGTCCAGCATCTGAAAACAATCTTATGCTTTATACCAGAATGATCTATGATAGAGAAAAAAAGCCATGTTCTTTGTCAGAAATACATGCAATGGGCTTAAATAGTTAAATTTTTTAAAATATCTGAATGATGGTTATCTCTAGCCAAGTCTATTCTGATGTTTGAACTTGGCTTATCACTGCTGCCTAAATCATTGTCAGAAAATGCCTTTTTCAAGATTTCTTTAAATTGGGAAGCTTTTAATCAATTTTTCTCCTATTACAGAATTAAATCCTTTCATTGACAACAATCAAAATTAATATAGTAGAGGCTTTTCCTCTTGTATTTATCTTTAGACTAATGCTATTATTTGAGTCAGAAATTAATAAAGTCTATGCAATGTTATTAAAATGACTTACTAACAAGTTTAAATATATATTAAAATGAAACAACCATTTTGTGTTTAAATTCTTAAAGCTTTATAAACTTTAATGAAATCTTAATGCATTTCATCTAGTTGCACTGAATTCATCTGATGGAAACACTAGAATTTTTCACCTTATATCCCATCATCTATACACATTCTCTTGCACTCTTTCCTTAAAAAAATAAACTCAAACACCCAAGTAATAATAAAAAAAAAAATTAAACAGCAGTCCGAACACTGAATAAAAAAGTAGCAGTCTGTGAAAACAAAAACAGAAACCTCTAAAATAATGTTTTATTTATCACACACAAAATTGTTTTCCTAAGAATTATTTCCAGTATGGGCCACCATATGGAAGTAGAAAGCCATTATAAGAATGAACTAAGATGGTTTGTATCACCTGCATAACTTGTTTTGTTCTGTGCCTTGAGGCTTCAAAACCCGCTTCCCATATTTTTTTCCTTTCTTTAAAAATAATGTACATCAGTTTAATTTATCCCAGGTCCTGACAGAAGGATCGGATTTTAAGCATTTAATGCTGTGGTTTCAAATCCAATTTCTCAGTGTTCATCGTTTCAAAAGTGGCAGAATTCAGTTTTTAAAAAGGTTCAAGAACTTGGGGAGGGTTAGCATACTTTCTGAAGTCCCACATTGATGTTAAAGGCAGCTCTGTATGTGAGAAAGCAGTATGGCAGAATTCAGTTTTTAAAAAGGTTCAAGAACTTGGGGAGGGTTAGCATACTTTCTGAAGCCCCACATTGATGTTAAAGGCAGCTCTGTATGTGAGAAAGCAGTTGGGTCTGAATTTTTCTGTAGTGCTCCAGGAAATACTAAACCCTCCATCTACTCCAACAAGAGCCTCTTCTTATTGGGATAAGGGATACTAGGGATACTTACAGGTACTTTTAACTCATAAAGCAACCTAGGGATAGTTTTTAAACTCATGAAGCATATTGAATAAATAATCTATTTACAGGTTTTCTGAACGAGGACACTGATTGGTTGATACATTTTCCTAAAAGGAAGTATCAATATATTCACTTAGGGCTTCATTCCACCGAATATGTTCGGAAACAACTTTCCTTGAGACCAATAGGATTTTTATTCATTCAGACACTGAAGCACTAGATCTGTGCACAGTGAATTCATTGTAGGTTTTCTTTATCGGTGGTGGGGGAACCTCAAAAGGTCAGGAGTCCAGATTGCTTCAAATAAACATCCAGAATCTCAGATGCTTTTTTGAAATGGGCCCAAGTTTATTTGAACCTCTTTCTCTGGTTTGGAAATCAGGCTGAAAATTTCACAGAAACAGATTTTCTTGTGAGATCTCAGAATGTTGTGGTTTAAGTAAAGTAATAAACAAACTTGAAAAATGAAAGGCAAAATTGGCTCAAACTCACCTGGTTTTATTCTAAATGCCTGAAACTGTGTGTTGTTGTGCAATCTTTAAAAAAGAAAAAAGAAAAAAAAAAAAAAAAGAAGAGAGTTTGGCTGTGGTTTAGCCTAGAATCGTCCAACATTTCTCATGAGGAGCTTTAAGAGAACTTTTTGCCACTCTCTCTTTCTCTGTCCTTATGTTTCAGGAACTTTCATGTATTCCTTTCCCCTGCCCCCTTATTTTTAGTTAGGGACACTTCAGCACTAGTCTTCTATTTTTAAACTACAAGCAAAGAATAACACTTTGACCTTTTGAAGTAAAATAATTTCCACTTGTTTATGTATGCGATCGCCTTGAAATACATATTATGGTATTTATGTTGTATTACAATGTGGAAAAAGAATGTAGATTTTTTATGTATTAATAAATACTTACTGTTACTTATTAATACTCACTATTAAATAACAGGCATAAGAGATAAAACTTCTACACGTATCATATCATTTAATCATCATAGCAAAACCATTAAACAGGTGTTCTTTATCTCATCTCTCAAGTGATAAAAAAGCAGCTTTTATGAAGGTGTGTTAACCTGCCCAATGGTACAGCTGTGTTACTTACAGCTAGTAAGTAACAGGGCAGGATTAAAGCTGAGGATGTCTGACTTCAAAGACCATACATTTTGCTACTAATTTATAAAGTTGCCTGTACAGTCGTTGAGATTTTCCTAAGATTTTTTTTAGTCCATTTATTCCTAATTAGTGACTTGAGGATGTCTGACTTCAAAGACCATACATTTTGCTACTAATTTATAAAGTTGCCTGTACAGTTGTTGAGATTTTCCTAAGATTTTTTTTAGTCCATTTATTCCTAATTAGTGACTTTAACCCTACCATTATATAGAATGGGTTATGTATCTTATATGCTAGCTGGAAAGAGTGCTTGGTTTATAACTCTTAGATGTAAATAGGAAATTTCTATAGTTAAGAAAGAATATTATAATGATAATACCTTAGATTTGTAAAGCACTCTACAGTATACCAAGATCTTTTGTATTCGATGTCTCATTCATATCCTTCCAGCAAACCAGAAAGTGGGCAGATAAGGCATCTTGATACACATGTACAAATGAGGAAAACTGAGGCTCCATGAAGTTAAGAGATTTTCCTAAAGTCATGAAATTAAAAAACTTCCTGAAGAAACTCCAAGTCAAATCTTTTACTTATATAAATTACTGTTTGCAAATCGACACTTCAGAATTCCACTCTGTGGTCACCTTCCAATACCTTGTTTTATTTTCTCCCTCTTACCTCTCTTCAATTACACTGTATTTTCCCTTTTGCATATTTTGGTTTTGTACATATATTGTGCTCCTGATAGAAAGTGCTCTACACTAACTGATAAAATCCAAACTACTTTTGCAAAGCCCAAAACAGTTTGGACACATGATACCAACGCTGTTCTTGAGCTCCCCATTTAAGTTATGTATCAAGTCTAAATTTAATCAAGGCCACATTTTATTTATACATTTCATGCATTAAACTCATTTAAACTTTTAGTCAGATTTCATTAGAAGAAATACTACCGTGCACATCACGCAGTAGTAGAGCAAATGTGCTTCAGGAATTTGAAAGGAGTTAGAGATCGAGGGTCTGATTTCAAAATTTCTTTTTCTTGCTCTCCTAGTGCTTGCAGCACGTCTGTGAGCGGCCTACAGTTTGTTTCCTAGGACACTAATACAGTCAGCATGCTCCATACAAATGTGTAAACACAGACATTCCCTGTAATCAGGGAGGTTGGTGTCTTAAGGCAAGATTATGTTTTTTTAGGAAATGCAATTTATGTTCAGGATTAAATTTCGCTTGCAGACTGATAACGTCTTAGGTTTGGGGAGATGATGATAGTATTGTGTCCTAACTGACTGCCCTACATCTGAAATCTTAAATTGATCTTCCTGGACAGCCCTCGTTGTTCTGGTCCCAAGTAAAATTGTTTTGATTCTTCATTTCTTAGAAAGTTGAGAAAAGGAAAAGATATGAAAATACAAAACACGTTAAAAAATGTAAAGCATCTATAAACCTCGTTGGCGGGTGTGCAAGGAAATAGAAAGAGACACGAGGAAAAAATGCAGGTGACACCAGGGCTAACATCCTTCTTCACAAGTTGGGAAATTTAAATTTATGTCTGGTACTTTGGTATTCTTGAGGTCGGGGTCGGGGGTGAGGGGGTGGATAGCAAGTTAGACGTGATTCTTAGAGTGTAATCATTTTAGTCTGCTTGTGGCATGGCCCTAGTATTATAGAACAAGTTAAATATATGACAAATATTCTCTCCCTTTAAATAAAAGTTGAAATAATCCACTCAGAATACCAAGTAAGCCCTCTCGTTAAAATCCTTCCATAGAAAAAACTGCTTTATTTCTTTTCCAAACCAGAACAAAAAATCTTTTCACAAGTTAACAGGGTAGTTTCCACGCCAAACCCACAATTTTTTTAGCCTAATACTAAATTCATAGGATTTCTTTTCTTTTCATTTTTCTATTCTTTTCATTTTTCTTTTCTTTTCTTACCTTTCCTTTCTTTTTCTTTTAACCTTTGGAGTCAGACATCTGAGGTTCCCCCTGAACACCCTTTTACACGGTGAACACAGATCACACAAAAGAGAACTATGGCCTTGAATAGACAGCTGAGCTTTCCTCATCTTAAAAAAAAAAAAAAAAAAATCCCCAAATGAATTGAGGACTCAGAACTGGAACTTTTCACATC
>NW_007727258.1:124321-126027 GCF_000696425.1 Galeopterus variegatus
TGCCTTTTTTTTTTTTTTTTTTTAAATCATGGTAACAGGTACTGCATGGGGAACGGCCATACCACAGAAACCTCAATCTGCCTGGGCCGTGACTTTGAGAGCTGGAGTACCACTGGATGGGGTGAAGGGAGCCTTTGCTTGTTTATTCAAACATATTTTCTAAATTACCTGTTTGGGTCAATTAGGAAGACAGAACTGAGCAATGCTGTTTTGGCCTCATTTTCACAGAATAAAGTCCTTGTGTAGCATTATAATAACCTGAATAGCTACATATGCTCTTATAGGAAGGGCTGGACAAACTTTCTATATTCTGACTCCTCCTGCTCTTGTCTTCTCAAACATTTGAATGAAAACACACTGTAGTTTAGAAAAAAAAATTTTTCTTCATTCCCATCCATCTCCCCTAAAAATAGAATTTTATGATGCTCAATCTAATTTCTTTTTAAGGCCATTTACTTAATGAGAAGAATGTTCTCCTGGCCCGAGATGCAATATAAATGAGTATGTATTTTTTTTTTTTTCATAGAGTTAATGTTTAGGGCAGAGGGCTAAAGCATTGAAAATAAGAAGCTGAAATGGAAACTCTGACATCACTTTAGCTGCAGTCCTGCTGCCTCAAGTGGGGAGAAAAATATTAGCCCTTGTCTAACTTACCTTTTCCATAAAGTGTAAAAACTACCCAATCAAAGGGAGACTATGAAACACAGAGCTAGTCTGACTGCTTGCATGTTATTCACATACACGCCCATTGTTGTAAAATGGCACTGGGTGAAGCCACTGATTCTAACCATATGGCTACATGCAGAAGTGCACTGAGGAGTTTCTTGCAGGGTGCCCGCACAGTGTGCCATTGGCTTCCCAGGCTACAGAAGAAAATGAAAAACGTGAGTTTTCCCGTTACGAGATTTCATCCAGATGCTCAAGAGGTTATGCATTAAATAATGAGTCTCTGACTTTCAAGAATATTACTATTTTAAAGCTTTGCAGACTACATGTATTTCTCCACAGGGTGGCGCTCAAATGCCATAATACTGACGACAACTCAGACTGGAAACTGAAAATCTAATTTTAAAAATACCATTTAAGGGTGGATTAATTCAGAACTACTACTCTTCTAATCAGATTACCTGTTTATAGTGTCAAATGCCATTCATACATACTTGTTCTGCCTTCTGAGAGCTCAGTAATAATTCCTCATTACAGAGAGCATATAGAAACTTTTGAGATACCAAGAGTTTATCTATGCTAGTAAACTGACGTTTTAAAAAATAATTATCAAGAATAAAATATTTTCTACTCAATGTATGTATTAAATCATCAAATGATCATAATAATCTTTCCACAATGAAATTTTCTGCTTTTTGTTTATGGGTTTTTTTTGTTTGTTTGTTTGTTTTTGCAGCATCTTTTACCATTTTTAAGGAAGGTATTTCTTGTCCCAAATATTTCAAAATTTCAGAAAATCATCATTTAACTTAACAGTATTCCTTGGTTATGGCCCATTATCAACAGCTCCTATAAGCTATCCTAATTATTTCTGGAAATGAAATTTTTGGAACTACATGGGATATTCATTTCAGTTTAATAATATTAAGTTATTATGTGCTACATGAGCCATCAACTGTAAAAAAGGAAATCTTATGTAGAGATTTAGATTACAATGAGATGTAGTCAAGGTTCCTATTAGGCTCAATTATTCACAGGTC
>NW_007727258.1:126454-128285 GCF_000696425.1 Galeopterus variegatus
GAGATTTAGATTACAATGAGATGTAGTCAAGGTTCCTATTAGGCTCAATTATTCACAGGTCTGGGGATGATGCTGGTTAACTTTAATTGACACTGTTGGCTGAACCACCTACATTACAGACTCTCCAAGTGACGTGGGTTATCTCCCAATATGGTGGCTGGGTTCTAAGGGTGAGCATCCCAAGAGAAAGCCTGGCAAAAGCTATATCCTCTTCTCTAACCTAGCCTCAAAAGTCAGTGTCACTTAAATCATAGTCTATTTTTCAGGATGGTTAAAAACCTGACCAGGTTCAAGAGGAAGGGAAAGAAACTTACCCTCTTGGGGTAGTATCAAGAGTGTGGAAGAGCTTTAGGGACTAGAAGTAATGCTTTAGCCATATCTGGAAAACATAATGTGCCACATCTTCTGTCTGCCTCACAACTGGAAAGTAGGAAGATGAATTTTCATTCGAAGGCAGTGCACTCTATGTAGATCATTTTGCTTTTAGAAAAGTAAACATATTAATTAACACAATCTACAGGACACTGTCTTTGAGACTTCCTAAGAGGTTGTCTTTTGTGTGCGTATGTGCACAAGCATTTCAAGCAATAGTGATTCATCAAGAAATACGGTGAATAAGGAGCTTTATTCACCTTACAGTGATGGAGGCATCTCAAAGGAAAGTTGGCCTTGGAAAGCTAAAGTCCACTGCATCACCACAGTCTTCTGAAGCAGCTGGCTTCTGCATTGCATAACCCTGATTCAGGGAAATGTACTACTGCGGCACTTTGTGCAATGAATTAGCACTGTTAAAAAAGACAGATGGACTAAGGACTCAGTGGATTGAGTTTTTCTAAAAGTGGAGATGAGGTTGGATCTGCGCAGGAAGAAAGAGAAGCCTTTCAGGCAGGATATAGAGAAGGGAAGCACCAGAAGAGCAAGGCAAGGAAAGTAGGTGCACCTTATAAATCATTTAACTTTTGTAATTATTTTCTTTAGGATTATGAGAACACTCTTGCTTAGCCTAGTGTGCTAAGGGTTTCTTTTGTTTTTGTTTTTTTCCTGTGTTATAACTTGATTCCCTTCAGTGATTCCTCAACTTTACAGTCAATTCTGTTACATATATAAAAGTTTTGGTAGTGGTTTGTGTGAAAGTAAGGGATGGGGCAGCCTGATATCCAATAAATGCTGATTTCTAGGTAGTGACCCGTGAGGGCCTATTACGGAACTTGAATATGACGGGGAAAGAGCTTCCAGGTAGATAACTCTTAGGAAGCAGAGACCTGCAGCTAGCACTTGGATGCAACATGTAAAGTGTCCAGTGTAACAACTAACATATAGTAAGTCGTCACGAATGGTAGCTATTGTTAACGTCAANAATAATAGTGGAGAGAGATTTTATTGCAGAATTTATTTCTGGTGCCTCTCAAATTACACCAAATAAATTTTATTCACAACGCAGCTTCCACTAACTTGGACAAGTTTCTTTTTAAATTTATTTTTAAAAACCCAACTTTTAGTCAATCCTTAAAAAAAAAAAAAACTTGCAAAATTTTATCTTCAGTTTTATTTTTTTTCCTTCACTATTTCATGATGCCTCTGTAGGAAAGTAAAATTTATGAATTTGATAAAATTTGATGAAAAAATTTGATGAAAAAGATGATCTACTAGCTATTTCAATAACTATTACATACAACAGTTGAATGAGTAAAACTAGCCAACATAGAACTAAAATAAGTGGGCCGGCCTGGTGGCGCACTGGATAGTGCGCCGCTTGGGAAGTGCGGCGGCACTCCCGCCCGAGGGTTAGGATCCCACATACAGACCGGTTCCCGCTCACTGGCTGAGCGAG
>NW_007727258.1:129285-131357 GCF_000696425.1 Galeopterus variegatus
TGGGCAACACTGAGGGTTGCGATCCGTTGCCGGACACGGAAAAAGACAAAAGACAAAGAAAAAAAAAAGAACTAAAATAAAGAATAAAATTAATAAAATACAAACTTATTTCTTATAATGTGTGTAAGTCTTTCATTGTAACCATCAAAACTGGTTAATAATGAATATGCTATGGTATTACAGAGAAATAAATTCCGAGTCAGGAAGCCTGGGTTCTAACAAGCCCAGCAACTATAAGTAAGTTTCTAAAACCCTCTAGAAATGCATTGTCTGTTATAATAGCCACTAGCTACATTTCTTTAAATTAAATGTATTAAGTTTATTTAATTTAAAATTAAATAAAATTTAAAAAATTGATTCCTCAGTCACACTAGTCACATGTCAAGTGTGACATGTATGATTAGGGGATAATATATTGGACAGGTCAGTTATAGACATTGCCAAAAGTTTTATTGTACACGTCTGTTCTAGAATGTCTATTCTCACATAGAAGTATGTTATCACACCTTGTGACTTGGCTTATCATTTTCTTAATAGTAGGTTTTAGGCAATAGGAATTTTTAATATTAATGTACTTCCAGTTATCCATTTTTCCACTTCATGGCTAACGCTTTTTGTGTGCATCTAACATTTTTGCCAATCTCAGTACTATGAAGATATTCTCCTGCTTTTTTTTCCTGAAAGTTAGATTTTTGATCATCTATAACATTATAAACTAGTATCGATTTAGGTGCAAATGTGATAAATGCTGATTGATAATGGTGGTGATATGAATGTCTATCTATACTCTCGATAGATATGAGTAAAAGAAAAAATGTTACATTATATAAAATTGTCTATTTTTTTCCTCAGAGAGAAGTATAGGAAAATGGAGAGTAGTCTAAAATATTCTGTTTCAATTAAACTTCAATTTTTTTATTGTTTAAGCTAAGTATTACTAAAGCATATATCATTTGATGTCATTTCAGCAAGTAAATTGTTTTGTGAGGCAATCTACGTATATTTAGGTGTGAGAGAATGTGTTTTTATGGATCTCGGTTATATCCTTGAAAACTTTACCCCGACTTATTCGAAAACAGTGGCTTTATGAATCAAAAATTTCAGACCTACTGTTATTGGACCAGGTGTCTTCTTTTCGATTCTACCTAGTCCTGATGGGCTTTCACCTTATCTTGACAATCCTCTTTCGATAGGGAAAAACAATGTTCTTGATGAGGGAAAAATATTTAGACTAATAAACTTTGTGCTTTATGAGGTTTAGGACTCGTGTAAGTGTTTGGGGTTCTTCAGTTTATTATACTTAAAGTTGTTCATATTTCACTCAACTATTAAATTGTGACAATATTTTCTGAACTTATTTGATCTATAAAAGAGTTTCAATTGGAGCTCAAACTGAAATTCTGAGTTCATTTTGATATTATCTAAATAATCTTTGTGGTCTCTGTTCTCTATGAACTCTCATTCTAATGAGAGGTAAAATATGAAAGTGAAATATACATATGTAATAGTTCTCCAAACATTTGGGAAAAAGTTTGTGTTACCAACGACAATATGACTTTTTAGTAGTTTGCCCTCAGTCCTTTGATTAAACTGTGTTTTTCTCACCCCTTATACAAGGGTACTTCAAAAACAAGTTTGTGTTACCAACGACAATATGACTTTTTAGTAGTTTGCCCTCAGTCCTTTGATTAAATTGCGTTTTTCTCACCCCTTATACAAGGGTACTTCAAAAATTTCATGGGAAAATGGAATTAAAAGATAATATAATTCCTTCTATATACTTTTTGAAGACCCATCGTATATGTGTATTAGCCAAAGTTTGTGCAGTTATGGAGGCTGAGAGGTCCCGTGATAGGTTGTCTGCAAGCTGGAGAATGGGGGAAGCTGATAGCCCAGCTCAGTCAAGTCTGAATGTCTCAGAACCAGGGAAGCTGATGCTGTAATTCTCAGTTCGAGGCCAAAAGCCTGAGAACCCAGGGGCCAGTGATACAAGTCCCAGAGTCCAAAGGTTGGAGACCCTGGAGTTTCAGTGTACATGGGTGGGAGAAGATTGTCCCAGATCCAGGAGGGGT
>NW_007727258.1:131678-133765 GCF_000696425.1 Galeopterus variegatus
TTTTTTTTTTAAGATTACCGGTAAGGGGATCTTAACCCTTGACTTGGTGTTGTCAGCACCACATTCAGTCAGTGAGCTAACCGGCCATCCCCATATGGGATCCAAACCTGTGGCCTTAGTGTTAGTGTTATCAGCACCTCACTCTCCCGAGTGAGCCACGGGCCAGCCCCTACTTGCTTACTTTTAATTGTTTGTCTACACCAACTAGAATGGAAGCTCCATTTTAGTTGTTCTCTTGCTAACAATTCTTTAATTAATTTTTCTAGCTTCCCTACCTACATTTCCCTGTTACAGAAGAAATACAGACCATCCTCAATAGATTAGTTTAAGGCAAAATATAAATTAAGAAATTAATTATAAGCAAATTGTGTGGCCCTGTATTATCTTGTCTATGTTTTTTACACCCCTATCCCGGGGATCAAGAATAGTGACTGGCACATGGTCAGGTACTCAATAAACATTTCTTGAAGGAATGAATACCTTCCCAATTTATTAGATAAGATAAGCAAGAAAAGCTATTCAGCTGTCTGGAGACAGGCATGGGATAGAAGTACATGTTCACTGAGCATCCGAGCTCATCAACTTCTTTGCCAATCTACCTCTGAACTTAATTTTGAACAATGGGGAAAAAAAAAGTGGTTGATGAAGTAAAATTTAGCAGAATCTTAATGGAAAATTACAATACCATACAAATTAACTCTACCCAAAGAAGTTCTAGTCAGAAATGAATAACTGAGTTTAGAAATTAGGATTTCCAGAAAGTTCAGATAAATTTGAACAAATGGCTTGAGGTTGTAAAAGGGAAAATGATTGAAGAGATGAGAGGCCTTTACAGTGGAGTGGACGGTGGAAGGGAAAATGGGAGAGGGTGGCCAAGGGGTACAGAATTAGAATTAGGAGGAATAAGTTATGGTGTTCTACTGCACAGTAGGGTGTATGGTTAACAGTTAAGTTTTGTATATTACATAATAGCTCAAAGAGAGGCTTTAGAATATTCTTACCACAAAGATAATAAATGCATTAGGTGATGGATACACTAACTACCCTAATCTGATCATTATACAGCATATATATGTATGAAGACATCAAATTGTACTCCATAAATATGTACAATTACAATGTGTCTGTTAAAATAAATAAATTTTAAAAAATGTTTTGAAAAAGAAAACAAAAAATCCATAATTATTACATCTATGCTCTGATACTAATACTGAATTTTGTACTTATTTCACTGTGTTTTGTATTAGAGTTGGTTGAGTATCTAGTTTTTTGCCCTCATTATATATTAACTTGATTTTTATCATTCCATGTCTCTTATCAGATCAAGTATAGCATTGTGTACAATAAGCATTAAGTAAATAGTCACTGAGTTAAATCAGATGATTCAAATCAGAAAAAAGAATGGGTACATCTAAACAAAGGCTTTATACAATTTTATTTTATTAGTTTGGAATTTTAAAAAGCTTATCTAGGAGATAGAATAAAGTAGATACATAATTAAGAGATGCACAGAATGTCAATGACAAAGAACTAGAATAATTAGTCCATATTTTCCTTATCTCTTCTATCCAAGACTACTCCTGCTTTCTTGAAATAGAAAAAGGTAGAGAAGGACTGGAAAATACAATCAATGAAAAGTTTGCTGGGAAAAAAAAATTAGAGGGCACACTTACAGAAATTCAAGTCTCTTAGGACAGATGAGTCATATTCTAAAATGTGATTTTGGTCTTTTCAAGTTATTAGTGAGACATCATGGAAAGTTAGAGCTCTCCTAAAAAGAAGGGAAATGTCCAAAATAATAAAAGGGAGAAGAATTTATGGCTAATGTTTAGTGTTACAAATTTGGCATCAATTCATGATAAATTTCTGAAGTGTTTACTAAAATTATGATTACTAATAATCACGGATCAGTAGGACATATAAAAATCACTTGACTGAAGCTTGTCAAGAACTGCAGTGGATCTGAGATTTTACCCTGCTTGCAAAGTAGCAAGTTAGCCTGCAACGATTTCATAGATGCTGGCAGAAGATAAGACTCCTGGGTCAGACACCAAGAAAATGTCTCTCATGGCGGAGCAAATAATGTG
>NW_007727258.1:134315-134793 GCF_000696425.1 Galeopterus variegatus
GCATCAACATATTTGTATCAGTTCCCTTTGTCTCACTTCCCTTTGGGTGATGCAAAAAGGCCCAGAAAATACAGTGGTTTATATGACAAGAGAGAAATTACAGGCTTAGAGAACTGGACTCTTTTATTCGGAGCTGTAAACTTACTGGCCCTTTGCTCTGGAGAGACACAGTATCACTATATTTCAAATATTCTTGGAAAGGTTGCCTGGAACAAGAGGAAGTTTATGCCTCTCTCACATGATGTACAGAAATGCAAAAGATCCACAGAGAATCATCTCTCAACAAAATTTTGGCAAACTAAGATCATTTTCTTTCTTTCTTTTTCTTTTTTTGTTGATGAGCATGCTATTTCAAAATTCTTATAAAATATAATTGGGTTTATCATTTCAGTGTGTCTCCTCTGGTATGCTTGCACATAAGATATAGAAAGCTGTATAGAAGGATAGCTGTTGCAGTGGAGTGGATTTGCTGCTGATT
>NW_007727258.1:135064-141305 GCF_000696425.1 Galeopterus variegatus
TCTTTCTCCGTGTCCGGCAACGGATCGCCACCCTCAGTGTCGCCCCCGTACCGGACTGGGACCAGCAATGGGATCGCAACCCTCGGTGTTGCTCCCGCGCCTCGCTCAGCCAGTGAGTGGGAACCGGTCTGTATGTGGGATCCGAACCCTCGGCAGGAGCGCCGCCGTGCTTCCCAAGCGGCGCACTATAGCAGTGTGCCACCGGGCCGGCCCTCAAAATTCTTATAAAATATAATTGGGTTTATCATTTCAGTGTGTCTCCTCTGGTATGCTTGCACGTAAGATATAGAAAGCTGTATAGAAGGATAGCTGTTGCAGTGGAGTGGATTTGCTGCTGATTGAAGAACTGCATACAGGATTCTGATTACTTCATTTGTGAAAACCATAAGGGTTGTCTGTGGTAATATTCTTGACGATGTTATCATCAATAATTATAGCCCCTCTTGATGTACTGATTTCAAGCACACTTTTCACTGACTTGTGGCCTACTCTTTTATTCCATATATCTTGGCACCCCTAATTTAAAAATTCTTTGACCTCATCCACTGATCCCACCACTTTTTCATTATATATAAAATTATCATGCCCTTATGACCTACTGGTACAATTTACACTCTATTATACATAAGTAGGTTCATTCTTTACAACTATCAGCTGATTACTGCTGTGGTCTGAATGTGTGTGTTCCCCGAAAATCGTATGTTGAAACTTAATCCCCAATGCAATAATAGTAAGAGGTGGGGCCTTTGGGAGATGATTAGGTTATGAGGACCTCACCCTTATGAATGGGATTAAATGCCCTTATAAAAGAGGCCCAAGAGAACGTGTATTCCCCTTCTGCCAAGTGAGCATACATAGAGAGTATTACCCACAGTGCTTATTATTGCTTATGAGCTTCTGCTGAAATAATTCCTTTTTATTTATGGCAGTATAATCATTTCCAAAGGCCCCAGTATATGCTGCTATTTATGAACACCCCTGACATACCTGAACAAGAGGATTTCTTCACATTGCTTCCTTGTGTCTAGACATCAAAAGGTTTTCAAGTGTGTTTGTTTTACAGGAAGTGATTTTAAAGTTTAAACTGAAAATCACCTGAAATTGTAGAGTTTCGGTGATTTTGTTTAATTATGTGTGGCAATTATCCAGTGCCAGAAAAACCATGACTTGCAAAATATTTTGCACTCAAAATGTTTTCACTATGTTTCTTTTTTTGTTTTGTTTTGTTTTGTTTTTTGTCCTTTTTGAGACCGGCCGCACCGCGCTCAGCCAGTGAGTGCACCGGCCATCCCTATATAGGATCCGAACCCGCGGCGGGAGCGCTACTGCGCTCCCAGTGCTGCACTCTCCCGAGTGCGCCACAGCTCGGCCCTTCACTATGTTTCTAATTGTTAATGGTTTCTGTTTTCTTTTGACTACTTGACTTACAAAATGATCTGATATGACTATTCAATTGAAGAGCAAAGGTAACTCAAGTTTAAGTAATTAACTGCTTGTTTTAAATGGTTATGATATTTATTCCACTGTTTTTGAAAAATAACAATCATGGATAGCATTCATTGCAAAAGAGTGAAAGATAAAGTTTACTACATATATTGATTTTTAAATGTTGTCTTAAATAGGTACATAAGCAGTAATAATTTCTATGTACTAATTTACCTCAAGGTGCAAAATAATTAAGCCTGTACATATTCCACTTACAAAATAAATTCAAATAAGCATCTCCCTTCCCCCTAAAAAAAGAAGGCACTATCAATGAGAAACATGCCCTCATCAGAAATTGAATCTGCTGACACCTTGATGTTGGACTTCACAGCCTCCAGAACTGTAAGCAATAAATTTCTGTTGTTTATAAATTATCAGTCTAAGGTATTTTGTTATAGCAGCCCCAAAAGACTTTGACAATTACATATTAGCATGTGCAAGCAGAGAAAAAAACAACCATAATCCTACTACTTTAATTTTTAATTCATGGCTTCAAACCACAAATATCCAATTAGTATTTACAAAAAGTTTAGAAAATTGTGGCCCATCATAATAAAGACACTATCCAACAAGCTGCATATTCTACATCTACATTCTACCTGTGCAGATGAATGGGACTGAAAACACTCACACGCATTCATAACACACATATACTCAGGTATACCAGGGAAGACTTTACCTTTCCATCACTGTAAATTTCAAATGTGCACTCAACACTGACAAACCATTCCTTTATGTTCCCTTAATATATTTTCTTTCCTGCTTAGTCTCTCAGAGCATTAGGACACACATTACCCCTTTTGCGCAAACCTCCAATAATCTTCTAATTCTCATATGATGATCTTAATTTATATCTAATTGAAAAATAAATAAGGATAAATCAGATCTAGAAGGACAAGACAACTGTCTCAAGAGAATTGTAGTGCCATCTAATAGAAGGTTCAGGAGGTCGATCTGGGATTAATATATTGAAGTTAAAAGAAGACTAAGTCTGTTTACTATATAAAAAGTTACTCATATGTGATTTTGAGCTATTTAGTGAAGTACTGGGAGAAAGAAGCTAGACAACTATGCTTATGCACTCTTGTATATGAAAAAGAACCAGATTCGAATTTCTGTAGTTGGGTTTGAAGCTACATATGACACTTACAATAGTCTGGTTAGATCCAAATTTCTAATTATAAAGTGGTATAGAAAGCAGAGTTGTTGGTTTTTTTAAATCTTCTATAAAAGTGCACCTTTAGAGAGGGAAAACAGACTTACCAAACCTAATAAAAGAAAAAAAGTAAATTTAATTAATGCTGCCTTCCAGCTAAACTTACCTAGAGGGATAGAAGGTGAAGATCACTAGACAGGGGAATATTAAGGGTTTCAGATCTCATCATTCCAGGCAGGGTGGGACAGTAGCTGGTAGAGGGACGTGGGTGGGTGGGGATCGAGGGTGGTGTCCTAGCAACAGAGGTTTACCTGAAAATTTCTGATTCCGTTCTTTAGAGCCACAATTCCACCAACAGGTTTCAGTCAATGATATACAATGTAGTGCATGTCCTGCCACCTCAGCCTGCTCTAAAGTAAACCCTGGTAATCTTCCTGTGTGAGAGGGATTAGCATTTGGCCCATGGGTTATCCATGCACAGTTCCTTAGCATTTCATCGCTGAAAGCAAACCATATTCTCATTCATTTATCCATTCAACACATTTATTGAGTACCTGACATCGTTCTAAATGCAGGGGATATAGCAGTGAAAATTACAAACAACAATCTTCTCTCTTGAAACTTGCATTCTAATACATTTCATCGCTGAAAGCAAACCATATTCTCATTCATTTATCCATTCAACACATTTATTGAGTACCTGACATCGTTCTAAATACAGGGGATATAGCAGTGAAAATTACAAACAACAATCTTCTCTCTTGAAACTTGCATTCTAATGGGGGAAGGCAAAAGTTAAACTGGTTGAATAAGTAAAATATTACTAGCTACGAACAAAAATAATGTAGAGAATAGCAGGTTAGATGCTCATGTATAGTGATTACAAGCTTAAATAAAGTTGGTAGAAAGGCTTGAGAATGTGGCATTTAAGGAAATTACTGAAGTTTAGGGTATAGGGGCGGGAGAAATAAAAAGGCTAAGAACCAGTTCAGAATTCAGGTATCTGGGGAAGAGTGCCCAGGCAGGAGGCACAGTATATTCTCCTCCCTTAAGCAGGTTGGTTCCATGAGTGTGCAACCTGTGCATGATATCTTCACCTTCTTGAAATTCTTCATAAATTTTGAACAAGGGACATTGCATTTTTATTTTTCGCTGTGACCCACAACTTATGTAGCCAGTCTTGGCCCTGAGCATTAGAGGTCCCCATGGTTAGAGAGGGGTGAGCAAGAGGGATGGTAGTAGACCAAGATGTAGAGAGGCTACACATCTCATTTGACCTTGAATGACCTCAATAAAGTTTCAACATGATGACTGCAACTGCTGTGTTAAAAATAGAATGAAGAAATCAAGGGTAGAAACAAGGTGATCAGTTTTAGGAGAACCATTGCAGTGAAATTTCACCAAGCCTTGATGATGGGATAACATATAGTCCTAAATTTAAGTTAAAGACTTATAGGTTTCAATGCATTTAGATGACAGTTTAAGGACAAAAGGGAGTACACCTTGTTATAAAGCAGCCTTTGCTGGTGGGATGCAGGCCCTAAAAGAGGATTCTTTCATGTCAATCTATCACTTCAGATCTGTGATCTAAAAGTCCCAGGCACATTAAAAAAATACCTTGCAAACTATATGAAGTTATTATGACCATTAATATGATTGGAGAGTTTGCATTATCTGATCTGTAAGGTTCTAACTCTCATTTTCTTTGATTTGTACATTGTCTTTTGCCATTTAATACTACCTTAAATCATTTTACTTAGTCCGGCTTCAGGCAAACTGGCTTTATTTTCAATTCACATTTAATTTTGAGGGTGGTGATGTCATAGGCTTTATATTTTTTATATAATTATGTACAATTCATATATTAGTATCAAATGAGATAATGTATATGAAAATGCTTTGGAAAGCCTAAATCACTCTAGAAATGCAAAGGATTAAGTAGTGTGTTAGGAAGATTGTGGTTTAATTCTGAAATAATTTGTTTGAACTATCACTTACTTTTTCCAGCAATTTGAGAGAACTATAATTTACTGTAGCTATAACATAAAACTTGTTTTTATTTCGTAAAATTAAAGTTTTGGAGAAGGCTTAACTGCAATTTTCTACATAGTGTAAAGATTGTTCTTCTGATATTGGCACTTGTAGGCTGTTTAGAATTTTCCTGCCAAATGTGCAGTTTGTAGAATTATTTTAAGTTGGTGGGAGAGAATTCATTTTCTGTGCTTGTGCTTATTTCCAACTTTAGACTTCAATTTATAAGCATGAAAATAAGTTTTTTTTTCTACCTAAAATGTTAAGTTTTAAATACTCATTCCCTGGATCAAGTTGTTGGCAATACCATGTTGGCTACAAACGTATCTGTGATCTTATGATCTAGACAGTGATGTAATTGTAGACATATTTCTTTAGGACGCTGGTGATCTTTACAAAGGTTAAGTCTTCCATCATAGCTCTTGATCCCAGCATCAAACATCAAATGTCAGTGCTTATTCAGTTCTCCCTTTTCAGTTCTCCCTGCATTCCCAGATTAGGTCACATCTCTTCACTGCCCTCCACTCTTCTTCCTCCAGGGAATCTGTCATGATTGGATTTTGTTTTTATTTATTAGCTGGCTCCCCCATACATTCTAAACTTGGTTGGAGTAGGGTCCATGCCTATTTATTCTCCCAAGGCTATCACATTATCAGACAGATAGTACCGTGAATTTGTTCATTAAATAATTAACAATAGGGGTTGCCTGCTTCAAGTAGGACTATTCTACTACAATTTTTTAGAATACAATAATATATAAAAGATATTAATAACTATGAGATGAATAGTGATAACGTAACAAATTTTACCTTGAGATTTTTAGAAATAAAACATAACTTTACAATTATCTACTTTACTGATCTAATTAGTCAGGATAGGTTAGACTATGCTGCTCTAAAAATTTACCTCCCAAAGTTAACACAAGTCTAGTGATATAAATGGGAGCCACTGCTCTGGAAAGTTGCTCAGGGACCCCAGCTTACTGAAGTTCCTCTGTGTTGGGATACACCACCTCAAAGCACGTCTTCCAGGGCCGCTGAAACGAGGAAAGAGAGAGGACATGGGGAACTCACACCTGCCCTCAAAAGCCCTTGACTGGGAAGAGCAAGTGTCTCTTCTGCTCACAGCTATTTGGCCAATACTTTTCATATGGCCCTGCATAAATGCAGGGGTCTAGAAAGTATTCTTTTATCCAAATAAAAGGAAGTCTAGGCAGGTGTGGTGAGAACTAAAATAAAATAACATTAATTAAAATTTTTTAATGATATTAAAATGTATATTTAAAATATCTGTAAAATTATTATTGTTTTTATTGAAACATAATTGGTTATACATATTTGTGGGCTACAGAGTTGAATATCAATACCGTGTATAATATGTGATGATCAAATCATCACAATCAGCATATCTATCATTACAACATGTAATCAGCGTTTGTGTTCATCATGCAATTTCTCACTAACCCGCCTCCTCCTCCTACTTTCCCTACTTTAGTAATCACAGTTCTGTTCTCTACTTCTGAAAGCTCAACGTATTATTGTAGTTATCCTTCCTTCCTTCTTCCTTCCT
>NW_007727258.1:141996-143529 GCF_000696425.1 Galeopterus variegatus
CTTCCTTCCTTCCTTCCTTCCTTCCTTCCTTCCTTCCTTCCTTCCTTCCTTCCATTCTTTCCTTGCATTTATGAGCGAGGACATGCATTACCTCTCTTGCTGTGCTTGGCTTATTTCACTTAATGTAATTTTCTTCAAGCTCATTCATGTTGCTGCAAATGGCAAAATTTCATTCTTTATTTTGACTAAGTAGTATTCCATTGTGTACATATACCATATTTTCCATATCTCATTGTCCATTGATGGACATTTAAGTTGGGTCCATATCTTGGCTACTGTAAATAGAGCTGTGATAAACATGGAAGTGCAGGACTCCTTTGACATGATGATTTCCATTCCTTCGTGTATATACCCAGTAGTGGGACTGCTGGATGTATGTAGATCGATCAGTAGTTTTTAAAGAAAACCTCCATACTGTTTTCCATAATGGCTGTACTAATTTACAGTCCCACCAACAGTGTATAAGGGTTCCCCACATTCTGCATCCTCACTGGCATCTGTTATTACCTATTTTTTGATAATAGCCAGTCTAACTGGAGTGAAGGGATATCTCAATGTGGTTTTGATTTTCATTTCCCTCATTCTTAGTGATGTTGAACATTTTTTAAGTTACCTCTTGGCCATTTGTACATTTTCTATTAAGAAATGTGTATTCAGCTCCTTTGCCCATTTTTAAATTGGATTATTATTATTATTACTATTATCTGCTTTTAAATTGAGTCCCTTGTATATTATGGATATTAATCCCTTGCCGATGTATAGTTTGCAAATATTTTCTCCCATTCTGTAGGTTGTCTTTTCACTCTGTTGATTGTTTCCTTTGCTGTGCAGAAGCTTTTAGTTAGATAAAATCCTATCTGTTTATTTTTCCTTCTGTTGCCTGTGCTTTTGAGGTCTTATTCATAAGGTCTTTGCACAGTCCTACATCCTGAAGTGTTTTCCATGTTTCCTTCTGGGAGTTTTGTAGTTTTGGGTCTTATATTTAAGTCTTTAATCCATTTTGAGTTGATTTTGGTATATGGTGAGAGGCGTGGGTCTAGTTTCAGTCTTCTACACGTGGATATCCAGTTTTCTCAGCACCATTTGCTGAAGAGGCTGTCCTTTCCCCAGTGTATGTTTTTGTTGCCTTTGTTGAATAACAATTGGCTGTAAGTATGTGAGTTGACGTCTGAGTTCTCTATTTTGTTCCACTGGTCCATGGGTCTGTTTTTATGCCAGTACTGTGATCTTTTGGTTACTATAACTTTGTAGTAATGTTTGAAGTCAGGTAGTGTAATGCTTATGGTATTATTTATTTATTTATTTTGCTCAGGATTGCTTTGGCTCTTCGAGGTCTTTTGTTTTTCTATATGAATGTTAAGATTGCTTTTTCTATTTTTGTGAAGATTGTCATTGGTATTTTGATGGGTATTGCATTGAATCTGTAGATAGCTTTGAGTAGTATGTACATGTTTGCAACATTTATTCTTTCCATCTATAAACAGGATATCTTTCCATCTTTTTGTGTCCTCTTTAATTTCTTTCAGCAGTCAT
>NW_007727258.1:144149-145148 GCF_000696425.1 Galeopterus variegatus
TTTTCTATTTTTGTGAAGATTGTCATTGGTATTTTGATGGGTATTGCATTGAATCTGTAGAGAGCTTTGAGTAGTATGTACATGTTTGCAACATTAATTCTTTCAATCTATAAACAGGATATCTTTCCATCTTTTTGTGTCCTCTTTAATTTCTTTCAGCAGTCATTTGAAATTCTCATTATAGAGAACTTTCACCTCTTTAGTTAAATTTATTCCTGGGTATTTTACTTTTTTGGTAGCTATTGTAAATATCTTGCCTTCTTGATTTCTTGATTTCTGCTAGTTCGTTGTTGAAGTATAAAAATGCTTCTGATTTTTGTATATTGTTTTTGTATCCTGCAACTTTACTGAACTTATTTATCAGTTTTAGGAGTTTTTTGGTAGAGGCTTCAGGTTTTTTCTATGTATAGGATCATGTCATTTGTAAACGGGGACAATTTCATTTCATCTTTTCCAATTTGGATGCACTTTATTTCTTTCTCTTGCCTGATTGCTCTAGCTAGTACTTCAAATACTATGTTAAATAGGAGTGGTGAGAGCAGCCTTCCTTTTCTTGTTCCTGTATTTAACAGGAAAGCTTTCAGCCTTTCCTCATTCAGGATGGTATTGGTTGTGGTTTTGTCATATATAACTTTTATTGCGTTGAGAGATTTTCCTTCTATAACTGTTTTGCTGAGAGTCTTTATTAGGAAGGGATGTTGACTTTTGTCAAATGCTTTTTCTGTGTTGAGATAATCATATAGGTTTTGTCCATGATTTTGTAAATAGATAAGTAGAAAGCTTCTTCTCATAAAGCAACAGGCCTTGATCAGAGAATATGATCTAAGAGGTAAAGTACCTTGAATTAACTTTATTAGATGAGACCCAAACACCAACTGATGGTAATGTTTCTTAGTTATTTAAGACCTTCCATCCTCCCTGCTCCCATCCCCCAGCATACACACACACACACACACACACACACACACACACACACACACTCTAACACTAAATTTGAAA
>NW_007727258.1:145592-147365 GCF_000696425.1 Galeopterus variegatus
ACACACACACACACACACACACACACACACACACACACACACTCTAACACTAAATTTGAAAGCTGAAATTTATAAACTAGCATTGTAGGTCATTAGAAAATAGGAATAAAATAGAAAATCTAGGGTTTTTTAGAATTTTTTACCTTTAAAATAACTTTTACAGGTTAAATATTTAGTGACTATATATATATATATAAAATAAACTAACAACACTTGATAAAATTATTAAACCACTTAAAAAAATATTTGAAATAGAGCTTGGTAATGATCATAGTGAAGGCTGTGACCATGATTGTGGGAATGGAGGGACAGGGTTGCTATCTAAGTGACTATTTATAGAAATGAGAACGTGGGTTTTTATAAAGAGCTTTCACCAAGTCTACATAAACAATTTTGACATTTAAACTAATTTTGGAGCTTACTAAGTACTTGTTATTCAATTTAGTCAGATACTTACTAATCACAATTGTGTTTAGCCAAAGTAGTTAGTAAAACTAAGAAAAATAGTCAAATTGGTAAAACATAAAGTGGTAGTCTGAAATCACATTCAAAAGACTTAACATCATATTCAAAAAACAGAACTGAATGTGACCAAAAGTCATTGCAGTTTGGAACCCCAGACCCATTTCAGTATAATTGTTAGAAATCTACACATGCTGGATTGACTTCTCACAGGGATGTCCCACTGAATCAAACGGACTCTTTTAACCACATCTGATTCAACCACAGTCATGTACATTCAAAATAGGCATAGAAGCCATGTTAAAATGTCCTCACGTAAAACCAAAAACTGAAATCAAATGTAAAAGTATGTATGCCTTTATGTAGCAAATACATTTGTGTTATAGAAATACACATTGTTAGAAACTGAATCATCCTAATTCAGCTCCTACTATCTTCTGGGAAAGAACAGTTATATCAAATTATAGCATGTAATGTCAAGTGACATTTGGTAAACTTTAGAGATGCCTATTTTGCATATTGCTAGCCACTTATTGAAAAAAATATTTCATATTATGGATTGTAAGTAAATATCTTTTGACTTGAGATCATTACCAGTAATGTAATATAGCTGACATCTTATTTAATCTTTTTCATAGTTCTCTACAGAAAAACCTCTGTAATCTGCAAATCAAATTTGTTTTGATTGAACACTAATTCTTAATGCTTAAAGTATAATTCATTCATTCAACAAGTATTTATTGAGCACCTACTTGCGCTACTATTTTAGACCTTTGGTTTAAACCAATTAAACAAACAAGAGCTCTGCCCTCATGGAGTGGGGGAGACAGATATTAACAATTACAAGTAAGTAATCTGCATAGTGTCCTAGAAGATAAGTAACATGGAGGTGCTGAGGATATTGATGGGACAGGTTAGGACTCATAGAAAAGGAGCCATTTGAGCAAAGACTTAAAGATGTTGTGGCAGTAGCATTCTAAGTAAAGAGAAGAACTAGAGCTGAAGCGTGTGTTGAGGTGTTTGCAAAAAACTAAGAGGACAGTGTGGATTGAGACAAGCAAGAGAAGGGGAGATGGTAGAAGTTGAGGCCTGAAGGGTAACAGGAAACCAGGACTTAGACTTTTTTTTTTCCTTTTTGTCTTTTTTTCGTGACCAGTAACGGGATCGCAACCGCCCGCACCGGCGCTCAACCAGTGAGCGGACCGGTCTCTATACGGGATCCGAACCCTCCGCGGGAGTGCCGCCGCGCTCCTAAGCGCCACACTCTACCGAGTGCGCCACCGGGCCGGCCCAGGACTTAGACTTTTAATG
>NW_007727258.1:147983-155430 GCF_000696425.1 Galeopterus variegatus
AGCGCTCAACCAGTGAGCGGACCGGTCTCTATACGGGATCCGAACCCTCGGCGGGAGTGCCGCTGCGTTCCTAAGCGCCACACTCTACCGAGTGCGCCACCGGGCCGGCCCAGGACTTAGACTTTTAATGTGAATGAAATGAAGAACTTTTGCAGATTTTGAGCAGGACAGGGACATGATCTTAGAGGTGATTAAAAGGATCCATCTAGGTGCTAGGTTATGAGTAAACTTCAAGGAAATAAGGACTGAAGCGAGGAGATCAGTTGCGAGGTGATAGTGGCTAAGAACAGGTTAATAGCAACATAAGCAATGAGAAGTGGCTAGATTCTGGAAATACTATGAAAGTAGAGTCAGCAGGGTGTCCTGACATACTGGATGAGAGAGAGAGAGATATAGAGAGAGACAGACAGAGAGCGAGAGAGACAGAGACAGAGAGAGAAAAAATAAAACAAAACAAAACAAAACAGAAAACAACAACAATAACAACAACAAAAAGCAGAGGAGTAAACAGTGACTCCAGGGATTTCCGGCCTGAGTATGAGAACGATGCAGTTGTTAGCAACTGAGATAGGGAAACTGTAGGTGAAACAGGTTTGGGTGAGTACAGTGAGGAAGATCAGGAGTTCATTCAATTTTGGACATGTTGAGTTTGAGATGACTCTTAGGCATTTATGTAGAGACACTGAGTGGGTAGTCGGATATGAAGCTGAAATATTAGGAAATAGACTTGCATTGTAATAAAAGAGTATTTGAGGGAAGACAGACATTAAGAACAGTTCTAGAGGCATTTATGTGATTCCAGGTCAAACCGAAAAGTCTTTTCTCTGTGTCCTATATACTGCATTTTATAGCTGTATATATATCCCACAAAACTATTTTTAGCCTTGCTGGTGGGAAAATAGCACCATCTTGTGGGTAACAATATACAGATTTCTTTTAAAAAATCTGTGTGAAAATGATAGTACAGCACATTCTCCTGCATTCTAAAGGAATTTCATTCTTTTTTTAAAAAAGTAAACTTATTTTTTAATTGAAAAATAGTAATTGTGTATATTTATGGAGTACATTGTGATGCTTTAATCCATGTAGCAAAAGTAAATCAAGCTAGTTAACATATCCCTCACCTTACCCACTTACCATTTTTGTGTGTGGTGAGAACGTTAAAAATTTGTATGATCTCACTTCTCAGTGGAATCTGAAAAAAACAATCTCAGGAACAGAGACTAGAAAGGTGTTTATCAGAGGTTGGTGGTGGGAGGGGTTGGTGAGGAAAGAAATTTAACTCTCGAAGTAACCTACTGATACTTTGAAAGCTCAAACAAATCTCTGAGTTTATTTGGATAAGATCATGTCTACTGGGTGCCAAATAACTGACAAAACCAGTAAGTCAGTAAGGCGACTAAATAATTCAAATAAACGTTAATTCAATAATTTATCTTATAAAATCTTCTAAGGACTCTAAATAATTATATAAATTATAAGGTAAATAATGGGTAACTTTTAAAATAGGAGAAGAGGTTATTATATATGTGTATATATATATATATATATAGTTAAATAATGTAAATTCTACTGAAATTTAAGAGAGTTTTTTCCCAGAATTCATTAATTTGCTTATTTATTCTTCAAATATTAAAAAAATATTCTGCATATGCATAATTATACCTGGTCCAGTGGGAAACCAAATAAATTACATAGATCAGTGTCTCTGTCTTAGGAAACTTACTACCGAGTTTAACTTGCTACCTATTTAAATTTGAGAAATATTAAAATTGAAAATCATAGTGATAAAAAATAACTATACAGTAGCTATTTATGAGCCAAATTATGAGTGTAGACTTGGTTTTCAAATTGGGTTCATTCAAGTTTCTTCCAGGAGTTTTCCAACATTTTTCCAACATAGGAGAATGATCGTATCAGAAAGTTTACTTTTGGTTTTGTAAATAAGCATAAGAAATACTATTTGTATCCAAATATTATATTTGGATACAGATTTCATAACAATATTTCCACATCTTTTCACTTTATTGTTATTCTCTAAGCAAATCATTTGCAAGTATATTTAGTTCTTTACATATAGCTAATATAATTTTGATAATAAGCTGATATCTTTGAAAAATTTAAACAAATATACAAACAAATTAATGTTTAACTTACCAAGCATCGCATAACTAATCCTGACTCTTGTATAGCTAATATAATTTTGATAATAAGCTGATATCTTTGAAAAATTTAAACAAATATACAAATAAATTAATGTTTAACTTACCAAGCATCGCATAACTAATCCTGACTCTTGTTATTGCAAGAAAGAAGTTTAGGTAGGATGAAACAAAAATGAAGTATTTGCTGATATTTCATTTGGGTGCAAAGTAAATGGAAGGAGTGACACTTCTTTGAATACCGTTGGCACTTCACATCCGTGGCTCAACTAACTGTGAATCAAAAATATTTGGAAAAAAATAATGATATAGCAATAAAAAAATACAAATTAAAAAACTACAGTATAATAACTGTTTACATAGCATTTACATTAGGTATTATAAGTGATCTACAGATCATTTAAAGTATACAGGAAGATATGTGTAGGTTAAATACAAATACTATGCAATTTTATATTAAGAACTTAAGCATCTGTAGATTTTGGTATCCTCAGATGCCCTGGAAACCAATCTCCTGTGAATACCAAGGAATGACTGTATAAGTTTTTACAAAGTTTTGATTTTGAATTATGCAAACATTTGCCATATTCAAAAAAGGAATTTAAAGAGATAAACAAAGCAAAGTTAAAACTAAAAACAAATAGATGTAACATTATATCAAACAATAACATAATAATTCAAAAGAATAAATAATGCAGGTAAATTTTAGATACAGTATACTATACGTCCTTAGTGGAATATCATTCTAAGGGCACACACACACACGACTGCAAAGAAATGTTGAACCTTATTTACAAAGTGAGTTGTTGATAGCTGCCATTGGTGTACTGATTCTAAAGCAAATTCTTGTTAGTTATAGAATAGAGAAAATGAGTAAATATGTAGATGCTGCTGTGAACTATTTTTCACTGTAGGAAAGGAAGATACAAATTTGGAATTGAGGAATTTAAGAGGAAAATCTGTGGTGATGGATTTTAATTGGAGCTCTATCCACAAAAGGACTTAAAGGCAATGCAACCTAAGTATCAATGAATATCCCCAGTTCCCAGTTCTTGGTTCCTAAAAATCATGCCCATTTATAGGGATTAGGACAGCTAGTGGAAATTAATGATTTCAAAGTTGGACAGGAAAATTATAAGATGAAATTGAAGTATATTTTTGTGCTAGAAACCAAACAGCTCAAAGACTAATGGGTCATATGAAAAGGATAGAAGAGCCAGTGTGATAGACTCATTGTCCAAATAAGGGACAGTTTGAAAAATCAATGGAATAATGAAAATAATGGATTGCAGACTAATATAACCCAACAAATTAGATAAAATGATAGGAATGATAGAATTAGAAAATTCACCATTTTGTAACCACTTGTGTAATACCTGATTAAGGCAAAGATCATCAATGCATGCTAAAACCAAAACCACTGAGTAAAAAGTTGTTTGGTAACATGATGTTCAGTTGGACACAAGTATCACCACAAATTACATATTAATTAAAGGTTGGAAAAGTACCACTGCAGTGGAAAAATCTTGTGGACATCACCTTTAATGAGTGATTAAGTTTAGCATCACTAATAAAGGGACAAGTTTAAATTATATTCCTCCTGATATGCTACAAGAGGAAGGACACAATATCACTTAAAGATAGTATTGTTGAAATAAATATTTAACTTGATTCTAATCATAAAAATACAATTAGATAAATCTACAGTATGAATTAAAAACTGTTCTAAATTAAAAGAGCTAAAGAGACAGGACAACTATATGTAATATTTTTTTTATTTGATCCTCGATTAGAGGAAAAAAACTAGCTGTAAACTACATTTTTTAGATACTTGAGGAGAATTTCTTGTATAAGATGGTTATTATTGCATTAATGTTTAATTTCTTGGGTGTGATAATGTTACTGTGGCTATATAGGAGAATGTCCTTGTTCTTAGGAGACAATGAGTAAAATATTATGATGCTTAAGTATTTAAAGTATCATTGTGTCTGTAATTTACTCTCAAATTTTCCTGGAAAAAGGGACAGATCTATATCTGTATTCATGTTTTTGCCTATGCCAGTTTTTACGTCTATCTACATCTAAGTGTGTAGCTCTGTCTATATCTGCTCTTATATTATACCTGCATCTGTAAGTATCAATGAGGCAAATTATTAACAATTGGTCAATCTAGATGAAAGGCATAGGGGAGTTCCTTCAATTTTTTATAGGTTTGAAAAATTTCAAACGGGGGAAATTAGGGGGAAAAGTACTCTGTTTACTATATGTATTTTTTCTGAACTGCCTCATATTTTTAAAATAAAACAGGCTGTACAGAATACACTGATAATTGAAACAAATATCCAAAGTATGTGATGTTATTTACCCACGCTCATAAAATTAAAATGTGGTGAGGATGATATATAAATACAGGCTTAGCTGTAAATTATTTGCCCTTATAAATTATTTGCTTTCACAGCACACCTAATCACAATCTTCAAAGTAGCTTGGGGAATATTAATTCCATTTCTTTAATCTCTTCATCAACTTTTTTCTGACTCTAACTGAATGAATTATTTGCCCTTATAAATTATTTGCTTTCACAGCACACCTAATCACAATCTTCAAAGTAGTTTGGGGAATATTAATTCCATTTCTTTAATCTCTTCATCAACTTTTTTCTGACTCTAACTGAATGTTTCATTTTATCAATTCTTAGAACACATTTAACCTATAAAATCAGAGGTTTGGACTAATTGGAAGTTCAGACTCCAACTAATTCTGAGACTTTAGGCTTTTGTGGATTTTACATATTCTTTATCTCAAGTATGATAAATAATATCTGATATTCTGTCCATATACAGTCTTTTCATGAAAGACCATAAAATGCTTTCTGAATTGACAAAAATATGTACATTTAAGTTCATTAAGTTGTGAAAGTACATGCATGATGTTATATTCTGATTATTTGAATATTACAATTCATATATATTCTATTATTCAATATACCCAAATCCCTAATCATTCCAGAGATTTCAGCTTTTGCCATATTTTCTAAATTGGGATTTCAAAAATAGATAGTTTTTATCATTGGAGTTATAAATAGATTTTAAAACATTTTTATTTAAATAATTCAATGATTTAAAAAATATTTTCAAATAATTTATCTATGAATGGATTTTTCTCCTTCTTGATGATTCCTAGCCTCTATCTACACCTTCCAATGAAAGTCTCATTCACTAGAAGAAGGAATTCTGAAAGCTTTTACTCTGTTTCTCTTGCTAGGATAGCCATTTCCTTTGCATTAATTAAATTCAGCAAACCTGTTTTACATTCCACCTTGTTTTAACAGAGAAACCATTGAGGAATGGTATAAGGAGAGGAAAGGTAGATATAAACAAGGAAAAACACTCAAGAAATGCAGTAAAGAACGGACATAATGTTTTGGTGTAATAAATTGAGATCACTTTAATTTGGGTGGAGAAATTTTGTGGACTCTGTAAAGGCACTATAATTTATGGGACTATGTTGGCTAAATTCCAATGCAAAATGTTCTCAGTATACAAAAATCTAGTAAAAATAAAACTGATGGAGCAAAGATTCAGAAAATAAAAAAGTTGTTGGTTTCTACTAGGAAATTACTAAAATTCTAAATATATATGAAAGGATACTTCAAAAAGTGTGCAGAAAAATAGAATTGAATGATAGTACAAATCTTTCCATGACTTTTTAAAAGAACCCTTGTATGTGATAGGATTAGCATCTATACTAGAGATATATATCTATATGTTATATTTACTGTACATATATTTAACAGTCTGTGCTCTATTATATTAGCCTGCCAAATACATTTAATAAAATTTGATATATTTAATATACCTTAATATAAAGTTATAAATATAAGTTATAAAATAACTTAACAAGTTCACTTATTTTTTCAGCATCAACTATGTACCAAGAATGGTGCTGGACAAATTTATATAAAGTAATTGAAATGACCCCATTAGTATAGCCATGTGGGAAAGAGAGATTTTCATCAAGCTGTGCATGGTGTAGTTTTGCCTCCCACCACCCCAAGGATTTTGAGCCTCCCCACTCTTCTATCCACCACCCATACTTCTCTCTCTTGAAACTGCTTGAAGACCACTGTCTGTGAAAGGAATCCATTGCCCTCATGTTGAACCAAAAAAAAGGAATTGAGACATACTGGTTGTTATGCTTCCTCTTCCAATAGAGGGCTGTTATTTTCAGGTGTTTCATGGGAGCCCATAATTATGTGTGTTTTAATTATATGTTTAGATAGAAATGCATTTCAGACCTTTCTGGATGACAGCTTTACTCTTCCAATTCTCGGATGTCACCTTCTATCTTAATTCAAGTATGGAAAATGTGAAGTTAAACAATGTTGCTGCCAATAGTGCTGCTGCCACGTTAGCCTACTGACTGTTTCCTTTCCTAAGGACATCAAATTAATTTTTCTAAAAAACTTGGCACATAAATAGCAAGATAAACAATATATGGAAAATGGCAGACACCTCAACAGTGGAGATAATTTCAGAAAAAAAAAATTGAATAGAATTTTTACACTGCCAGTGGCACAATGATTGCCTTGAATACTATGGCACAGCAAGTATATTGACCAATATCAGGCAAATGGGTCTGATCACAATTTATTTCTGGAAAGAAGAGAAAAGAGTCACTTGTTATTTTTCACTTACATATAATTTTTATGCTATTTTAAAATGCATAATACAGCATAAAGTGGTTCTCTTGTGTTTCTCTGACCCCTTTCGTGGCATTTCAGGCTAAGGATCAAGGTAAATCTGTCAGATAAGTGTCCTCAATGGACTTCAAAGCAAATCTTACCAAAGATACAAACTCAAAATCATTGCAAGTTGCTATTTGTGTTCATTTCATTTCCAAGAAACTAATGAAAAACAGAGATTCAGCAAATGTTTAATGGTAAATAGTCCAAAGAAAAATAAGTTAAAACTCTCGAATGGTACAAGGTGAACCAAAATATAGATAAATACAGTACTTATAATATAGCTCATTTTTCTTCTGTTTTCTTCAAAGATACTGTCTCTTCTGATATGGCTTTCCTTTCTGAAAGAGGCAAAAGTTTTATAACATTTGTAATCTCCGTCTCCTCTGCTCTGTGAGGAGGGTGGGTCTGATAGAAGAATCTCTTCCTTTGTTGTACTGAGTGGTGGTTGGGGAGGAAAATAATAGAATCTGGAGGAAAGGCTCCACAGCTCTTTATCAACATGTGACTCTTGGAGAGGTGAAAATCCTTCTGGAGGGAG
>NW_007727258.1:155897-157697 GCF_000696425.1 Galeopterus variegatus
CCTCTGCTCTGTGAGGAGGGTGGGTCTGATAGAAGAATCTCTTCCTTTGTTGTACTGAGTGTTGGTTGGGGAGGAAAATAATAGAATCTGGAGGAAAGGCATCACAGCTCTTTATCAACATGTGACTCTTGGAGAGGTGAAAATCCTTCTGGAGGGAGAGGTAAAGTCTAGATTCAGCACAAATTGAGAACGTGTGGTGAGGAAGGGTAGACCTGAGAGTTCAGGCCTTCATCTTTTACGTGGTAACTAAAATTAGAAGATAATGCTACACAATCTATCTAAAATTTACTTTACCAGCCTTACCTCCAGCCCACTCTTCCCCAGTTTAAAATTACACAATGTTTTTTTCATTAATTTGTACCATCTGCTACTCAGAGATATGCCAACACACCCCACCTCAGGACCTTTGCACTTACCCTTCTCTCTCTCTTGAGTGCACTTCCTTTGCTTATATTGTCTTCACATGGATTGCTGTCACTTTCTTCAGGCATCTTCTCAAATGTCACTTTATTAGTGTTAAAATATATCCCAAAGGCAGACAAAGATGGACTCTCTGTGGCTGAAGGAGACACTCTAAAACCACCAGAGCCAAACAGCCATAGTGGGATGAGGGGTCAGACACGTATCCTGATTACAAGATACATTTTACTGTCATAAGGCTTTTCTTTCCTGTAACTAAGCAGAAACCAGCTCTTGAAAGTTAAGACCAAGTCAGCTATGGCTGGGAATTCTACATTGACCTTCAACAGGTCCACCTGGTGCCAGCCACCAACCCCCTCCTTCCCATTCTTGGGGGCCTACTATGGCTCTGATTGGACAGAGAATCAGCTTCATGTTTTTTCTTCTTTTGCCATCTCCAAACCAGTTTAAGCCAGTTTACAGAAACCGTGCAGTAACTCACTGCTGTGCCCTGTAGTTACCTCTTGATGCCATGGGCCAAATTTCACCTCATTTTATTACTAAATCTCCTCCCCAAAATGAACATGGGGCATATGGTACATGTACGTGTGCTCACTGCACATGCACACGACTTCCCTCATAAGTGTTCATAGAACTTCTCTGAACCTGCCGAATATGTATGTAAAGCTGACCCTGCAAAACATATAAACTGGTTCTATGGAGCATGCACTTTTTGGGTTTTCCCTGGAGGTCACATTCCCCCAGTCTGCAGATTGCCACTTTTCTCTTTCTCTGGAAATAAAGTTTCTTGTTTTCTTCCTCTGTGAATCTTATGTTCCTTTTGGTTAACATCAGAAAAGTCTTCCTTGAGCACTCTGTCTAAAATACACTCCTCCCATGATACTCTCTATCCTGTTACCTGTTTTATTTTACTTCATGGCACTTTGTGAAATTTCTCACCACCTAACACATTACCTGTTTATTTGTTTCTTAGTTCTTTGTTTTCCACAACCAGAATTTAAGGTCCTTGAAGACTGAGACTTTGTTTTGTTTATTGTTTTATCCCCATGCCAGGAACAGTGCTGGCCTTAAGGCAAGTGCTCAAAAAATGTTTCAGAACGAATCCATGATCCATGAATTAAGCTATTTTTAATGTGTAAAATGTGTTTCACCCATCTTACATGTCTGAATGACTAATTTTTTCTAATTAGAACAAAATCGAATTAATCTTTCCTAAGACGTCATTTCTTCTACTAGAAAGACCTCATGGCTCCATCTTCAAAGGTACTATTGCATTTAGTAAATAATTGTATTGCATCATATTGTTTACAGAGTTTTTTTATTGTATGTGTCTTTTCCACCATTAAGTAGAGTATAAAATATTTGAGGTCATGGATTTTG
>NW_007727258.1:158425-185376 GCF_000696425.1 Galeopterus variegatus
ATTGTTCAGGAAAGCAGCTTCTAAAATATTTTAAATAACATAATTGCCTCACAATTACTTTTAACATACTGAACAATTTTTTCTTCCACTGAGAAGAAGCTGAGCTCCTGCAAAAGAAAAAAATCACTGAGCTATTATATACTGAAATAATCCAGAAACCTAACAACAGAAAGTTTTTCTTCATTGCCAAGTGATCGGAACAATTCATTTAATGACTCACTTTCTCACACTTTTCCTCTGGCTAAATTTATACAAGAATCTACTTATTTTTTTCTGTGTTTCTGTAGATCACAACAATGGATCCTGAAGGAATGGAGTCACAAAGAAAAGTGTTCCCTTTATTCTTTATCCTCTATTTTTTTAACTTTATTTTATTTTTATTATATTATGTTTTTTCATTATTTTATTGTTATTTTATATATTTATTTATTTTTTTAACTCTCACATTAGTCCTAAACTCACATAGGCCTCTGCCCAAACCCCACCTCCAACATTTCTGTTAGATATTTTTGGAGCTGTATCTATATGGTCCTTGCTGACATCCTAATATGACTCAGATTTTTACTTATTTTCTAACATGGGAAATCCAGCTCACCCATGGGCTGGCATTGCTGTGACAGCTAACTTGAGCATCTTCCACTGTCTTCTGTAAGTGGCAATTGGTGTTTATTCTCTGTCTTCAGTGTAGTAATCACTGTCAGTGCCTTATTCATTTGTTACAGAACCTGTTTGCAGAAATCGCATTCATAGACACTGCATTGTGAACATTTTAATTTTAAGAACAAGAACTTCTTCACCTTTATCTGTCATATGGAAATGAAATTTGATTTCCACCATTATCAACAATTGCACTTTTCTGGCTCAAGTTCTTCTCTGTAATCAGACTAAAAAGAAATGTTGTCAGAATTGGTTCTTGTTTGGTTTTTCATTTCCCTAAGCTTCCAGAGCGTAAATGGATTAATATTAAAAACTAGGTTATTTATTTTCAGCTTTGGATGTCTTTGATCCACTTTAGATGATGAGTCAAGTTTAAATTAATCTACAGAATTGCAAAAGCATTATAAACTAATTGCATTCCCAAATAATCAGGTCTGTGGCTATTGTCACTGAATCGAATAAATGTTGGACTAAAAATTATTTTTCATTTTTAAATTTTAATTTATCAATATACAGTGTAGCTGATTATCATGCCCCTTTACTGATTCTTTCTTTTCCCTCCCCCCTCTCCTGTCTTCCCTCCATTGACATCATACCTGTTCACTTGTCTTAAAAAATTCAAAGAATTGTGATTGTTGTGTCTTCTTTTTCCCCCACCATTCGTTTGTATATTTATATATTTATTTTTATTAGTTCCCACAAATAAGTGAGAACATGTGGTATTTCTCTTTCTGTGCCTGGCTTATTTCACTTAATGTAATTTTCTCTAAGTGCATCCATGTTGCTGTGAATGGTAGTATTTCATATAGCAAAGTAGTATTCCATTGTAAAAATTATTTTTCTGATGTCACGATAATAAAATTTATCAACAACAGTAACTGATAACATTTATGAGCATTTAGTATTTTTCCATAACCATGCTATATGCATTATCAGATTATTTTAACAACTGCTGTGACATAGGCTCTATTTCTTCTGTTTTATAGCAAGCAAAACTTGAGATTTATAGAGATTATACAGTTTACTCATGTCTATACATTAAATAAGTGGTAGATTATAGCAGAGATTTCATTGTACTGGGCTTTGTTATTAATAATGTTATTGCTAATATTATTATTTGTTAATTAATAATAGACAATTTACAATAATTTTGTGCCAAAGTATAATTTCAGGTATATTTGAAATAACTGTTTTAAAAGATAAGCATAAACAGATATGGAAGAATTAGACAGGCCTATCTCAAAGGAAGAACTGAGATTGTTTAAGCATTAGTCTAATAAAATTGTAAAATTTTATTGAAGCCTTTTAAAAGTACCAAAAACATGAGACTATATTAAAAGTATGAATTTTTCTTATACCTTCACATGAGAAATTATGTATGTTTTTTTAAATATTGTATCTCATAATCAAAACAATATTATTTTTTTAATTATGAAGAGTTTTATTAAATGAGACTTCTTGTTTTATTCTATGATAATATTTAAATAAAGGTAAGACAGATGGTAACCATTCCCTGTCTTCGTATTAAATAATCTTAAAATTATTTTAATTCAATTGTTGTTGAATATCCTGTTTAAAAATAAGGCAGTGCCAGTACTATAAGTTTAATTTACCATGTACAGGAGAACAATAATACATGTGGGAAACAAGTTGAATACATTTTAATGAAATGAATGAATGATTCAAGTGAAATCTTTTATTAGCAGTTAAGTGCATATTCAATACTGAAGAACATAGACCTGTAATACAGATGGTTACTGATTCAATGATGGTTTGACTTAGGATTTTTTGACTTTACAATGGATTTATCTGGAATTAACCCCATTGTAACTTGAGGAGCATTTGTATATAAATCATCAAATTTGGAGATTCTTTTAGAGTCTTACAGTATGCAAAAAAAATAAAAATAAAGAAGAAAAGAAAAAGAGAAAGAAGCATGCTTAGTATATACAGCAAGTGAAAGGAGATAATTTATTTCACAGGTTCATCAATAAGGACAAGGAACATGTCTCAGCAGATCTTGGGGTGAGCTCAAACGTAAGTCAAGGGCCGGGACAGTTCTAGACACTTGGTTCTTCTCTGAGAATTTCTGTTTTCCTCTTAAAAGTAGGCTCCCTTTTTCCCTACAATGTCTCTGCCATTGTCGACTATCAGCTAAGTTACCCTGTTTTGGCTTTTACTGTTACTGTTTCTAAAGTCTCAGTGTCCATGCTCTCTTTTGTTCTCTGTCCATGGCTTTGGCTGACACATGGCTTTTCCTTCCTCAAGACTTACTCAGTGTGGGCACCATTGGTTTTTGGGGCCAAATAATCCTGTTTTGTAGGAGACTGTCCTGAGCATTTTAGGTTATTTGGCAGCATTTTATTTACATCCACCCATCAGATGCCAGAAACACTCTTCAAACTGTGACAACCAGATATGACTCCAGACATTGCTAAATGTTCCCTGGGGGCAAGATTGTAAGTGGTTTCAACCACTGATTTACACTTAACAATTTCTTCCTATGTTTCAAATAGAGAGAGAGAGAGAGAGATTGCCCCCCCGTCTGCCTGTCTGTCTATCTCCTGTCCCTCCCCATCTGTCTGTCTGTCTCCTGCCCTCGGTCCCCCCGTTTGTCTGTCTGTCTGTCTGTCTCTCTCTCTCTCCCTCTCTTACAGTTTAACTTACCTCCAAAGAAAGAGAGCTTCGCAGAAGGTGGCAGTATGCCCAGACAATATCTTCATGGCCTCTCCATTAGTTAAATAATATCTTATCCCTAAGCTCTTAAGGGACACTAAATAAACCAAATTAAAGACACAATTTCCTTTTATTCTGTTACTGTTTATAAGAATTTATTTTCTTAAACTTAAGGGATCTTGTAGAAATAATATCTTTAGTGGTGAAGAGGAATTTATTTAGAATTCAGTAATTCCTTCATTTTCACAACTGTTTATATTTTATTAAATCCAAGTAAAATAAAATTGAGCACTTTTGATTTTAAATATAATTTTTAGTGTAATTTAATGTTTACAATAGAAATTCTATCTCTATTTACCACTTCAATCAGTATATAGATATATACATTAAATTTGCATGGATAATTTATATTCCAGAATGCCTAGGTTCAAATTTTATTGATAGGTACTAATTGTATGACCTTGGTCAGTTTCCTTAACCCACTTATGCCTTAGTTTTCTTACATAGGTATAAAAATACTATCAACCTTATAGGGTTTTTAGAACAATTAATAAGCTAATGTTTATTAAAAATTTTTAAAGTGTTTATTTAATACACAGTCAAAGTAATGATCATATCCATTAGCCCTAAAAGTTTCCTCATGTAGAAGTATATTGATTGTGATGCCCGTTTCAAGGGTGTATACATACATCAAACTCGTCACATTGTACATTTTAAATATGTGCAATTTATTGTATGTTTATTATACCTCAAGCTTTATACTGGAAAAGTTTGTGTCTAATAAATAAGTAAAAATAGATTTATAATGATGTTAACCTAATGATATAAATGGTTAGTTCTAAATAATTGTAGTTTGTGTAAGTAATTTGTTTACAGTTTAAAGTTTCATTGAGTTTAATTAAATTGTTATATTTTGGGCCGGCCTGTGGCTCACTCAGTAGAGTGCGGTGCTGATAACACCAAGGCCACGGGTTCGGATCCTATATAGGGATGGCCGGTTTGCTCACTGGCTGAGCGTGGTGCTGACAACACCAAGCCAAGGGTTGAGATCCCCTTACCGGTCATCCTTTTAAAAAAAAAAAAATAAAAAAATAAATAAGAAGAAGCAGAACATGTTTGAGTAACTAAACAAAATAAGGGTGCTAGAGCACAGAAATCAAGAAAGATCATGGAGCAGGGTGTGGCTGGAGAAACAGCAAGACCAGAATAAAAGGGACTTTACAGGCCATATTTGGGTTTTTGCCCTCTAGCATGAGAATAATGGGAAACTGCTGACGATTTTTTTTTTTTTTTTAAAGATGACCGGTAAGGGGATCTCAACCCTTGGCTTGGTGTTGTCAGCACCACGCTCAGCCAGTGAGCAAACCGGCCATCCCTATATAGGATCCGAACCCGTGGCCTTGGTGTAGAAAACTACAGGCCAATATCCTTGATGAACATAGATGCGTTTGACCCATTTAGAAAGTAACCCAATTCTGGGCCGGCCTGTGGCTCACTCGGTAGAGTGCGGTGCTGATAACACCAAGGCCACGGGTTCGGATCCTATATAGGGATGGCCGGTTTGCTCACTGGCTGAGCGTGGTGCTGACAACACCAAGCCAAGGGTTGAGATCCCCTTACCGGTCATCTTTAAAAAAAAAAAAAAATAAATAAATAAATTGTTATATTTTACCTTGTTTAGATTTTTTTATAATGAGTATATAAGATCAAAATGAACCATTTATCATAATTTCTTAGAGGGGAAGCATTTCGAATATAAAACTATCTTCAGTATTTATTTCTAATTCTTCATGGTTTGCCACTCTTCCTTAGACAGGCTTCTGATGTAATATTTCTCATCCACATCTCTGAGTGCTATTATTCCATCATTTTACATTGGACAGGCCCATATTTCAGAGACGTTATTTACTTTGCCATTTCTCAATATAGCTGTGAAAACTCATTCTTTAACTTTCCTACATTTTGTATTTCTTTTCTGTATTCAGAAACAATTCCTACAGTAAAAGAATCTTTTCTTATATTTAACTTAATAGCATGCTACAATTTAAGTGTATTGTTGCTTCCTGTCTACAGAAAACAACTGCTTGCTACTAACCAATTTTGGCTTAGCAATTTTTCACATTTAAGAAGTGTTGTATACTAAATTTCCTCTTAGCTAGTCTGCATCAGATTATTTTATTTTTTCTATTGCTTATTTCTTTTTGTTTCCACAAGCTGTAAATGAACACGGCATTCTTTACTGAACTGTGTCTGAATGGCCCAAATTTTATCAATTGCTGCAGCATAATGGCCACAATCTCCTCTTCTTCCTTCCCAGATACACACAAAGTGATTCTTTCTTGCTTGAAGATTTAAAAAATTAGACTACTGGCTACAGCACAAAACATCTCACCCATAATGATATGGCTACCTTTGCCTCATATACTTCAACATTTTAATTAGTGCCTATGTTAAACCCTCACTTTTATAAATCACTTAATTTTTGTTACAAAATAGTGCATTCTTTGCAAACATTTTGAAAATACAAGAAATTGCTTTATTTTATTGCTTTCTCCTGATATTGGCCAAAACAGTGACGGTCCCAATGCCTGCTTTTGAGTTTGGACACAGGATTGGGAAAATAGAGGTGCTACTCATTATAAGAGTCTACTGCTGATTTAGGAAATAGCAAACCCCAAACAACCTTAAATTTCCATTGTTTGCCTTGGGAATAGCTTAGAACCAGTTTATCTCTATCCTAGTTGACACAATTTTATTTTTATTCAAAACATACTATTTGACTAACTACTGTCTTCAACAACAGCTTCAGTCTATTAAGCTATCATTTTGGTTCCCTATTTAACTTTCTGATTCATTTCATTCCCACGACTACTTCCTCAGCACTTGGTTCTTTCTTAATTATCCTCTAATTGTGTCACTCCTACTATTTTTAAAGATGTTTGTCAAAACTCTCACCCAGATTTTCAAATCATCTCATAATCTCATCTCATTTGGCTACTGTGTCTGCATAGACCCTGTATTCCACTCAGATGACTTCTCATGGTTAAATGGACATGCCATGTGATGCACTGCATCAGATTTGTAGCGTGTGTGTGTGTGTGTGTGTGTGTTTCATGTTTTGATGCATTCCTTGACGTCCTTGGAAACTCAGCGTGTGTGTGTGTGTGTGTGTGTGTGTGTTTCATGTTTTGATGCATTCCTTGACGTCCTTGGAAACTTTCTGGAACCTACTTTTGCTTTAAGACCCATTTCAATTTTAAGATCCAATTCCTATTTTCTCTAAACATTCTCTGACAACACATATGTTCTCTTCCTAGCCTCATTATCTTTAAAATTAAAGTCTTAGAATTTAGAGGTGGAAGGAATTTTAGAGATCATGTAGTTTGATCCCTTAGTGAGGTCTGGAGAATTTACGTGAATTCATCAGTGCCAACTGATTAGCTACTGCAGAGCTGAGGTTAAAATTTACATCATCAAATTTTATATCCCAGGACTATCTTCCTGTATTATTTTATTATAGTCATTGTATGAGTCTTATTTCCCAGTTTGGTAGCAATTTCTTAAAAATTAGGCTCATACCTGTTTCCAAGTGCCTAACCCATATAGTTGTTGTATGTTTTTTTCTCTCTTTTTCTCTCTGTGTATGTGTGAATGGTACTCGACTAGCAACCATAGACTTAGCCGATGTTTGTATTTAATGATTTTTTATTATCAAGTCTTTGTACACCCAATATAAGCTCTGTTGAAGAGTTTTGTGATCCTTTATGTATTTATTTTTGACCAATATTAGATCCTAAAAATGTGTTGGATGACTCTCTGACTCTCTTCTACCTCTGCCACCCTAAATTATTATTGATCAGGCCCATCACCTTCTTTCCTTTTGCTTTCCTTGGTTGAAGGAAAAGGCAGACGTCTATATGTGACAAGCACTCCCACATTTCCCACACCAAAACAAATCTCGATGAGAGGCGACATAAGGCCAGAGCTCTGGGTCACAAAGCTTTTCACATGTGTTTTAGGACCTGCCTCCTTTTCCCTTGGCCTGTTACACAATTCTTATTAGTTTATGCTTGAGCTCTGTTGAAGAGTTTTGTGATCCTTTATGTATTTATTTTTTACCAATATTAGATCCTAAAAATGTGTTGGATGACTCTCTGACTCTCTTCTACCTCTGCCACCCTAAATTATTATTGATCAGGCCCATTACCTTCTTTCCTTTTGCTTTCCTTGGTTGAAGGAAAAGGCAGACGTCTATATGTGACAAGCACTTCCACATTTCCCACACCAAAACAAATCTCGATGAGAGGCGACATAAGGCCAGAGCTCTGGGTCACAAAGCTTTTCACATGTTTTAGGACCTGCCTCCTTTTCCCTTGGCCTGTTACACAATTCTTATTAGTTTATGCTTGTTTTTTCTGTGAAATTGTGATGACATAGTCACTGTGTTCATTTGACCTGGTACATCTTTGTAGATTCATATGCAGTTTTGCTTCTCTTCTAATAGCCTCACCACAAATACAGAACTAAATCCATAAGATGGAAAATGTGTGTGTGNGTGTGTGTGTGTGTGTGTGTGTGTGTGTGTGTGTGTGTGTGTGTGAGAGAGAGAGAGAGAGAGAGAGAGAATGTATGTGTATGTTTGGGCCAGGGGCAGTTTGGGAAGCAGCTGCTATTAGGATAGTTGTGTAGAAACCATGCGACTGAATCATAAAAGCCACTACATGAAGAGAGAACGGGTTTGAACATAAGGAAGTCTTACAGTGAATTACCCTTTCACAAGGGCAGCAGTCCCTCTGGAATCCCACGTTAGTAATCTAAACTATACTTTACTATTAAAACTACTCATGCTTAAAATAAGTTGTCTTAGTCATTAATTAAATCATAAAACCACTGAATAAACTGACATCTTTGTAAAATGAGGATTTAATTATAAACTTTAATCTTGGCAATGTTGCTTGAAACGAAACTTAAAACTGTCACCATAAACGTGTATACTCAATAAAATGTAAGCTTTCCACTTATTAGCAACACTTCCCTCACTTAAGGGGTTTCCTTTTCTTAAGTTGTTGGCACATGTGACCCACTCTCCACTTTATGAGTCCTTAGCAGACATACACACTTCTTCAAATATGGACATGACATTCAGAAGCCTCTAAATGACTTGTAACTTAAAACTTATGTTTATCCAGAATTTCAATTTGGAGAATTAAATGTTAAGTAGCTGCACGATACATTCCTTTTCACCTGTAATTCAATTTAATTAATTTATTTTTTTATTTTTCTACTATGAGACCATAATGTTTACTTCTTTTACGGGAAGTAAATATGAAAGAAATCTTGCTTGCCTGCTGCAATGCTCCTTTACCCTTAAGAACACACCGTGCTGGGAAATGGGCTGCTTAGAGGAAGTACAGTACCTCAACAGTCTGCGGTGAGATGACCTAGGCCCACAACAGAGGGCATTTATCCTGCCCCAGGCTCATTGCCTGGATATGTTCTTTTACAGCAAACCTTAGAAGCAATTCCTCTATAATGCAGACTGTCCTAGGGTGTTGTTTAAATTAGTAAAAGTAGGCTAACTTCTCTAATGATACTCGCCAAAGCATATAAACTGTTGCTTAATAGAATTGTTTTCCCCCTACATAGATTACTGGTCAGGTGAACAATTGAACTATAAATGTCCTAGAAGATAAACAGGAGAAAATCTAGATAACCTTGGGTTTGGCAATGACTTTTTAGATACGACACCAAAGGCATGATCCATGAAAGAAAATTGATAAGCTGGACTTTATTAAAATTAAATTGTCTGCTCTGCAAAAGACATTGTCAACAGAAGTCACAGATTGGGAGAAAATATTTGTAGAAGACATATCTGATAAGCAACTGTTTTCCAAAAAACACAAACTCAACAGTAAGAAAACAAACAACTTGATTAAAACTTGAGCCAAAGATTTTAACGGACACCTCACCAAAGAATACATAGATGGGAAATAAGCACATGAAAAGATGCTCTACATGA
The DNA here is from genome assembly GCF_000696425.1 of Galeopterus variegatus. Lineage (NCBI taxonomy): Eukaryota > Metazoa > Chordata > Mammalia > Dermoptera > Cynocephalidae > Galeopterus > Galeopterus variegatus. The sequence goes on from NW_007727258.1 coordinate 167,778, forward strand.
TATGACATCAGAGAAATGCAGATTAAAACAAGATACCACTACGCACTTATTAGAATGTCCAAAATCTAGAACACTGACAATACCAAATGCAAGCATGTGGAGCAAAAACAACTCTAACCCACTGCTGGTGGAAATGAGAAATGGTACAGCCACTTTAAAAGACGGTTTGGCAATTTCTTACAAAAAGGATACAAAATTGTGCTATCTATTCTAAGTGAATCATTGTGCAGTGTATGAATGCATTGAAACAACACACTGTACCCTACAAAATAAATAAATAAAATTGAAACATATTCTTACCATATGATCCAGCAATTGTGCTCTTTGATATTTACCCAAAGAAGCTGAAAACTTACGTCCACACAAAAACCTGCCCAAAGATGTTTATAGCAGCTTTATTCAAATTGCAACACCTTGGAAGCAACCAAGTTGTCCTTTAGGAGGTGGATGGATAAATACACTGTGGTACGTGCAGACAATGCAATATTATTCAGCGCTACAGAGCAATGAGCTCTCAAACCATGAAAAGACGTGGGAGAAACATAGAAGCATATCACTAAATGAAAGAAGCCATTCTGAAAAGCCTATACAATACTATATGATCCCAGCTATATGACACTCTGGAAAAGGCAAAACTATGGAGACGGTAAAAAGATCAAAGGTTAGGGGGGAGAAGGGACAAATACACAGAGCACAGAGGATATTTAAGGTGCTAAACTACTCTGTATGGTACTATACACGTCATTACACATTTGTCAAACCCATGGAATGTACAACACAAAGAATAAAAACCCTAATGTAAACTAAAAAATATAAATAATAAAAAAATAAATAAATTAGTAAAAGTAGGCTAATTTCTCTAATGATACTCCCCAAAGCATATAAACCGTTGCTTGATAGAATTGTTTTCCCCCTACATAGATTACTGGTCAGGTGAACAGTTGGACACACTGCCTTCTTCAAGTCATTCAGGCTGCCAGGTTCTGTCATCTTTAATGAATGGTTCCAAGGATACCCTGTGGACCACTATGCTGGTTGGCTTGAAGGAAATGTGTATTTTTTTTTTTTTTTTTCCTTTTTGAGACTGGCCGCACCATGCTCAGCCAGTGAGTGCACCGGCCATCCCTATATAGGATCCGAACCTGCCGCGGGAGCACTGCTGCGCTCCCTGTGCCACACTCTCCCGAGTGCGCCACGGGCTCAGCCTGAAGGAAATGTGTATTGAAGAGAATGTGCAGTAGGTTTTCGTGGACCAATCTTTGCCGCGGGAGCACTGCTGCGCTCCCTGTGCCACACTCTCCCGAGTGCGCCACCGGCTCAGCCTGAAGGAAATGTGTATTGAAGAGAATGTGCAGTAGGTTTTCGTGGACCAATCTTGGTAGTAACACATATCATTTCTGCCTCCCTCCTATTGACTTAAACTCGGTTACACAGCTCCTTGAGTGCAAGAGAGACAGGGAAACATTGTGTACTCCTGTGCCCAGAAAGGAGAGATGCTCATGCATGGGGATGACAAGCTAATTGTTTCTGCCACACCCATTCAAGCTCAGTCTCCACTGATTCAAGAAAGGACTATGTTATCTTTGGATAGCTCAGCTCATGTCATGAAAGCTTTGGTCTTCTGAAAGAAGATCCACCTGAGCTATTTCATGGTTTTCAATTCCAGAAAGTAGACCTGGCTTCTCTCAGTGAAATTGGGGCCTTTGATATCAAACACATGTATCTTCAAGTAGATATAATTTACAACAGAGATTTTACAACATTTGTAACTTTATTTTCTACGTTTGGAAATAGTCAACCACCTCTATTCCTGCATAAGCCTGTCTTCTTCTATCGCATCCTTTACTGACAATTTTAGTGCTAGATTGAAAATTCAAGATCTGCAGAACTGGCTGGAGCTTTTGGGTATCAAAACTCATAAGATTTTATAATGGAATCTTTTTATTTTCTTTCATTTGGAAGAATTATAATGAAAAACCACCAACTGAGTTCCTGGGAGGAAAATGGAATGACATGTTGGTGGAATTGGAGGCTTCAAAAGAAGCCACACAAATTTAGTCTCACATTATTCCAGATCAACATAGTTTTCCTGGTAGTGAGTTATGTCAAATTCAGTTTACTCTCTTCTCCCTTTTTTCAGTCGATTTACTGATTTGGGAAATACGTGGATGCTACAGCTTTAAAAACAAAGTTGCTTCTAGCAGGACAGACCATCTAATGTCCCTATCATGACTCCAATCAATGAACACTTCCGAATATTGCCTCTTCTCCACTAGCAAAGGTAGCACCTCCAGTTGGGGCCTTCACCCATTCTCTTGGTGGAATTAATAAAAATGATTACCCAGCTGCTAGTTTTCTCAGTCTGGATCATCTCAGGAGGACCTCTGGATCTTTTCCGAGATTTCTTCTGGTAGCTCTGTCTTTTCACGAGTCGTATAAGCAGTCTTCTTCAGTAGGATGTCCAACTGTCCCAGTTTGCTTGGGACTGAAGGGTTTCCTGAAGTGCCAAGAATTTCAGTGCTGAAACCACCAAAATCCCAGGCAAACCAGAATGAGTATGTCATCTCACAATCGTAGGGTTCTTTAGGGCAGACTGGTAACAACAGCAGCACAAAATCCTTTGCTTTCTTACTTTTCCCTCAGAATCACTTTTGCTTTCTCTGAGGCAGCAAGCTTCATTTATTTTGCGCTTGCTCAGCAGAAAGTTATTTCTCAAACTGTGCTCCCTGCACCAACTCCATCAGAATGGGAGCGCTTTTTAAAATGCAAGTCCTTGAGTTCTACCCAGATCAACTTTTGAATGTTACCAGATGGGGCCTGGAAAACCACATTTCTAATAAGTACCTTATGGTGAGATTTGGATGCACTCAAATTTGGGCTCTACTTCTTTATGAAGGCCATTTACAGAGTAGCAAGAGACAGCACCTTTTTCCACCTGTCTGGATCAAGTTTAGCTAAAAGAATTTGGAAAAAGCCTCATACTTCTATTTAAGTACCCTGAACTTTATTTAGGAAAGGCAGGCACTTACACAAATAAAGCCCCAAATTGTAGTCACACACCTGGGTGTTGCCAGACTCCTGCCTCACTCAGCAGTGTTTGGTGTATAAATGGAATCCCAAACACCTTTGTCTCAGTGTCTCCTCTCGCCCCGTGCTCCAGGGCAGTCATTGGACTTCCTAGCTCCCATTAGGTCCTCCTTTCTATTGCACATTCCATAGTAACCATTTAAAAATTCCCTTTGTTGCAGTCATTTCTATACCACTATCAAATTCTTTTGAAGGAAAGCTGCAATTTTTTAAAAACTTCTGATTATTTTCTTTCTCACATTAGTTATCATGATGAGAGCTCCCTCCCACCCTGGATTCTGGGCAGAGTGTAATGGTCCTTCTTATCTGGTGTCAGCCACAGTATGTACAGCTCGTCTGAGACACACAACAGGCCTGGTCCTCCTCTCCCCTCACTGCCTCTAGTCTGGTCGGTAGGTTTTTCTATGAGGGAAAGGGAGGGGGTACAATGGATAGCATTACCTCCTACTTTTGTTTCTAGTTTTAAAATTCTTTCTTTAATTTCCAAGTACTAGTTAGGACATTCCATTTTCTGGACAGCACACTCCCCAATTTGTTTTCATTGTTTTATTTTAAGAAAAGCTTGGGGGAATTAAACAACCTGTTGTAGTCATAGTAGATCTGGCCACTAGATGGCACTCCGAGGTTAGCTTTGTTTTCAGTTTCCATCAATGCAGGATTTTTACACTGAAACAAGAACAGAAGGAGCTGTGATTTATGTTTCACAATTTACTTAGCTGTTTACGTGTACTGCAGTGTTTTAGAAATTAATGTGTGGGTTGTACTGTTGAATTTGAGGTAATTATATTGCGATATATTTGGGAACACATTATAATGTAGGCAAAGAGCAGTAAGCAAGTGAGTGTCTCCACTGGCACCCCAACTACAGGATGCTGCAGACTAAGGAACCCAGAAAGAACAAAGTTCCTGTTTCCCAGATAAGGACGTTGGGCCTTACTGGATCTCTTACTGCATCTCGATTTCCACCTGTTGCCTCTTAAACCTCTTCCAGCTCTTAAACAGCACGGCCACTATCCTGCACCTTTTCACTAGATCTGTCCCTCTCTCTTGATCCTCTCTACTTACATAACTAAATTTTAATAATGATGCTGGTTATTCTTGATGTTTGCTATTCCATTTTACAACTCCTTAAATGGAAAACACCTATGTTTTCAGACAATAAATATGTTCAGGGGCTTGGAGGAAGATTATTTAAAAATTTTTAAAAAGTTTAACTTGTTTTTTCATTATACATGTTTCTGGGGCATGGCTTGTTTCAATCCATGCATACATTGTGTAATGATCTAATCAGAATAGTTAACATATCTACCACCTAAACATTTATCATTTCTTTGTGGTTATAACATTCAAGATCCTCTTTTCTGGCCATCTTGAGATATACAATACAATGTAATCAGCTATTGTCACCCTAGAACACCGCAACTTATTCTTCCTATCTAACTGTACCTTTGTAACTACCAACATTTCCCTGGCCACTCCTACTCACTCCTGTTCCCTGCCTCTGGTAACAACTATTCTACTCCCTATTTCTCTATTTCTTTTTCTCTCCCTCTCTTTTTACTTTAAAAAAGTTATCTCATGGAAGTACAGAGTAAAATAGTGATTACTAGAGACTGGTGGGGGAAAGGAGGAAGGGAGATGGGGAGAGGTTGGTTAGGACATGCAGAATGGCTGAGACATAGGCAGAATGGGATCTAGTGTTCTATGGTAATATAGAGAGACTACTTTAATTACAGAGTACTGTGTGTCTTTGAATAGCAAGTCAAGATGATGTTGAATGTTCCTAACACAAAGAAGCAACAAATGTTCGAGGTGATGGACATATTAAGCATCCTGATATGATCACTGCACACACTGTGAATGCAGCCAAATATCATATTGTACTCCATAATATATACAATTATCATGGGTCAATAGAGCAAGATTGTTTTAATTTTAAATGCCCTCCCTAAGTAAGTAAAATGATATTTAGTAAGTACCAGAATATATGGAGAAGAAATAGAAGCCTAAAAAGAACTGAAGGTATGAATAAAAACATGACTACTAAATGACAATGGACAGCTAAAGAGTAGCCCAGCTCCAGATTTTCTCATTGTCAGTATGGCTCTCAAGCCCAAAATTAGTCTCCCACTTGGTATCACAAGTTGGCCCCCTTCAGCAGCTCCTGGTCCAAAGCAATGAAGTTACTTAGATCAACTCAGTTGTCCTTGAACAAACTCTGTACTTCCTAAGATTTGAACACTCTACTAATTTTTATATAAGTGGTAGTATATCACTTTTCCAATATCAATAGGCCACCTGTAGAGCTAGGGCTGGGTCCAGAGCTCACAGACCCGTCAAGCCCATTGTCCAGACTGGGTCACAAACCCTTTTCATGCAGGTCTATGAGCTAGGTAACCAGAAAAAAGGTCCTTGGAGCCTTGGTTGAAGAAAGAGTAGTCTTCTAGGGCTGGGGTTGGGGGCACCAGGGAATGAGTTCTAGCAAAGCACCCTCCTGTGTAACCCACACCCCACCAAGACGGAGACCCCCACCATCTCTCCAGAACGCTGCCTCGTTTGCTCCCACCCCAGGCCCAGGGGCAGTGACAGGTGTGGCCATTTGCCGCTGTCGATCGGTCTTGCCTGTCCTCGAGCACCACTTAAAAGAAATTACATAGCGTGTCCTCTTTGGGGTGAGATTTCTTCACCTCAGCATGTTTTGGGGATTCATCCATGTTGTTACATGTATCAGTGGTTAAAATTGATATTTTAAAATAACTGTTGGATCAGTCTTTTAAACATATCCAACAAAATCTGAATATCACGATGACTGAGTACCCACCATCATCGATTTAAAAAAGACCACTTTCAGCGGGCATAAAGTTTTTCACCTTTGCCTTGTATTTTCCATTCACTTTGCCCACAGAATTTTATCCTGATGTGATATATTTTTATGCTTGAAAGTCTTTTGTTGATGATTCGTCGTATTTTTCTGCAATTAAAATACGTGTATAAATTGAAATGTCACATTTTTCTCTTCATAAGGCTCTTAATTATCTTTAAATTTTTCTGCTGGATTTAGTTATTTTTACAATTGTTAGCTCACAACTCATCAAAGCCACAGATTTAGATATAAATAATTTATATCACGTTTTGATAATTAGTTGTTACACAGAAGAAGTAAACTTTCCTGGAAATGAATCTCTTGATGGAGTGGATGTGGCTTTCTCCGTCTGATTCCTGTTCCCGTGGGTCAATATCGCTTATTGTTAAAAAGAGACACTGTCCAGCATGCAATTTACTCTTTTTTGGGGTTTTAGACATATCAGCACTAAGCAACCTTGTTCACAGAAATAAGTGTAAGGGTACAAAAGGAGATTTGTTACAGCAATTGCAAAAATCACACGGATATGCCTTATGAAAATCAGCGTCGCCGTCAGGTGACCTGCAAAGCACCTGCCACCCCGGCTGGGGTCGCCCGCGCTGTCCAAGGAGAGAGCTCACATCTAAAAATAGAGCATGTTTACTCTGCTGTCAGGTGCTCAGTTTCAGTTTTTCTTTGGACTTTGCCGGTAGCAGTTGAGTTTCTGAGTTTCTCTGTGGGTTGCTCAGCTCATAGCATTGTGTGTGCTGAATAAAGACTATTCCTACTTCAACCAAGGCTCCACGGACCTTTTTGCCGGTTACCTATCTCATAGACCTGCGTGTGACGGGTTTGTGAACGGGCTCGAGGGGTCTGTGAGCTCTACAGTATATACATGTTTCTAGAAAAGTTGCTGTTCATAAATCCCTTTCTTTCCAAAGAGCCTCTATAATGTGACCTGATAGTACATGTTCCTAAAATATATTGTCAGGTTTCTATTGTATATACTTATTCAATTTGACAAATAACTGTTGCAGTCTTACTATTTGTCATGTGCAGTACTGGTAGGCACTGGAGTCCCCCAAATAACTGTGATATGGTCTCCATTCTCAATCTGGTCACAATCTATTTTGATTTAATGAAAGGGTAACATCTGTCCCTTAAAACCAATATTAAACAATTGGTGGATTGCCTCTCTATGTGGACCAGATGTGAGCTACAAATGTTCCGTTTTTCCTTAACTGCTCTAAAGAGGCAAGGCAAAGATTCTACAGGTTATACATGAAGATTTAGGCAGGCCATGTTACTGGTATAATTAAAAGAGAAAATAAAAACTATTATGGTTATCTTTTGGTTATTGGTCAGTTTTTCCTTAACTGCTCTAAAGAGGCAAGGCAAAGATTCTACAGGTTATACATGAAGATTTAGGCAGGCCGTGTTACTGGTATAATTAAAAGAGAAAATAAAAACTATTATGGTTATCTTTTGGTTATTGGTCCGTGTTGTTTTCAAGTTATGACTATCTGCTGTCCCAGACTTTCCAGGGCATTTCTTAGCCACCCAGTTTTCCCACAGTGAGACTAGAGAGCCCGCACATGACCGTGCTATAGCTATGGGTCTTCAACCCCCACTGGACGTTAAAATCACCTTGGGTGCTTTAAAAAATACCAATGTCCAGACACACTCCAGATAAGGTAAATCAGAATCTTTGGGAGGTAGAGTCAGAGAATCATTTGTTTTACTGTCCATTTGTTTTAAAAATGCCCATAGTGATTTTAATATGCAGAGGATTTAAAAACACTGCTATAGACATTTCTGTATTTCCTGCATTGAAATGGGTTTTAATCATGTCACTAATTCAGTCAAAGGGTTAACTAGCTATTGTGTTACAACATGAAGGGAATATGGAAAGCAGTGAGTGCTTTGTCATAAATTACATAAAATCTTCTCCAAATATCTGGTATTTCCTTCAGACCCACATAGCTTACCCAAGTAGCCATGGAGGAATAGGCACATCTCTTTAAATGCAGCTGTATTATTGGAACTCTGAGGTTCACGTGGGCTAATCTCTCACACAATGTGGGTATCACATGTATCACAGTTATTACATCTGCTTGCACGCCGATAGTTCACTGCCTCACAAAGCAGCCTATTAATTTAATGGACAGATTTAACCATCAGAAAACTCTTCTTCCTTATGTTAAACTGAAACATATTTCTCTATAATTTCATTCTTTCTGATATCAGTTTTTGTAAATATATGGACTACAGCTTCATTTCATCGGCGATCTTTTAGATAGTTGAAGACAGTTATCAGAACTTCTTTTCTCTGCAGATGAAACATTCTTAGTCCATTCAACTCTTCCCTTTTGATTCCTGGTGGTTTATATATAAGGTTGGAAATTATTTGACACTTTATTTATCAATAGGTGGGGTTTTAACCTGAGTGACTCTAGGTGGGCTTGTGACTGAGATCCATCCCCACAGAGGTTCCCTCCAGACCAGCTGAATCTCACTGAATTTTCCCAATCACTGTCACGTAAAACAGAAAAAGCCCCAATCAATCTCTATCCAAATTCTCACTCACAAAACCATGAGATATGATTATTTTTGTAAGCTACTAAGTCTGGGGTAATTAGTTACTCAGCAGCAGACACTGACAGAGAATGATACATTTGTTATAAAATATAGTTTTCAATTTGTTATGTCACCATCTTTTTATGCACAAACCATCTCAAAAAAGAAAATGTTTTCAAGTCTGTTGACATGCCAGTGTGCATGTTGACCCACAAGATATTTTCAGCCAAAAATATAAAATAGATCACTTTAGCTTTGTAGCAGCAAACATTGAGAAGTGGCAATTGTTTGTTTTTCTTATATCCCATGGGCCCATTAACTCACCTATCCCTTCTGTTATGTGTCACGGATTTGAATTCTGGTTTGCAATAAAAGAAAGTCAAGGAAGAAAGGAGGGACATAGGATTTAGGACCCTTCTCTGGACCCAATCTAGACGGGCATAATCCACTGTCAATTATTTTCTCAATTTACCTAACTTAAAGAGGTATAATGTCTCTTGGGTTGGAAAAATATGTTCATCAGTTTTGCTCCCTTATCTTTGCTATTGATATGTATGCTATCACATATAAATAAGTGATAATAAGAAATAAATTAAAAATTCATAAAGTGTATAAGGAGTCTCAAATTTAGTACATAATTTTTAAGTATTTGGTAAAGTCATTTTTACAAAATATAGCAAAAATATTGTTATCATATGGGATGTTGAATTTAACTTCCAAAGTCAATGCTTTCATGAACACACACACACACACACACACACACACAAATATTTAAAATACATAGCACAGAAAAAGAAGTAATTTGCAGTAACATTTTGTCTTACAAAATATACAGGTCTTTGGTATATTTGTAATTTTACCACCAGATGGAGCTCCTTGCTAGAAAGTTACTTGCCTTTTAACCCAAAAAACTACTTGAGGAAAAAAAAAAACATTGTTTTTTCATTATAAATTCTTTTGAAAATATAAAGAAATATATAAATATTAAACTTTAATATACAAATAAAGCATCTAATAAAGTTTCCTGAAAGTTGACTAACACATTTGGGGTTGAGGGTGTAGGCAAATATCAAAACACTAACAAATTTCAGAAAATTTTTCCATTGCTCTTGAGTGACAATGTGGATCAATATTCAGAAAAGTAGCCTGAAATTTTTTGGTTCCACAAAACATGCATTTTTTACCAGTGCAAAAATAATATAGTCATGTTTTTCCAGAGTGTATATATCCTATTTCTGCAAAATATACTCTAAAAAATTATGAATTGAAATGACAGACTATAAAAGATAGATTAAAATATTTTATGAAATGTCTGCTAAAACCATAAGCAGGTAATCAGCACAATTATGAGCAACAAGACACCATGTTCTGAAATGTGGAGAGTACTAACATTAATAAGACAAATGTATTCCACAGGACCTAACTTTTTTGACTTACACATAGAAATGTTAAGCTTGTGAAAGACAGAAAACTTTCCCCGGGCTAAAGTCTTTGTTGTAGGTAAAGAATTGTAACACAGCGAAGTTACTGGCTCTAAGGGCAGATGTCTTTGGTGCAGCTTAACCTACTGATTGTTCTTAAGATATGTTGAGGAAGCTGCTTGATTGTTGTTTAAATATGCTGAGGAAATTCCTGTAGGGAAAGAAAAGGTTTGCTAAGGGCAAGCTGTTTGTTGGTGGATTGACTTAGCTTTTTACAAATTGCATTCTGGAATGTCACATTATTAATTTTACTGCTGTTACTATTTTGACACTGCCTTTGTTTTTATGTCTTTCTTTGATGATTGAATCAACTGATTTTTCTTGTGAAACTTCCTTGTCTTTACAATAAAAGAGAGAAGCTAACTTTGAATTGGGGCTGTAACGTTCAGCTTTCTCCTTCAAACAGGGGAGTTGGTGAAGTGCAGTCACTTCGGGCCTCTCATGGCATTCATGGTGCTTTGAGAAATCCTTTTTGCATCTCCATTACACAGGGAGAAGTGTAACACTCAAGAACTGAACAGTCTTTGGTGGAGACACACACTTTGATCTTTGTTACTAGTAGTTTGTATACAGTTACTGCATGTCATGTGACCAAGAGATATTTAAAATATAACATAACAGAAGGATGAAATTGGACTTTGTGATCAAGATGCCAGTACTAAGCAAGCCTATCCTAATTCAGAAAATGTCCCATGGCCAGAGAGTTACCTTCACTTGCTCAGTCGAGGAGTCGTTCTAAGCCCACAGTTTACAGCCCATTGGTGGGGGTAATCCTTGTCCAGCTAAGCATTCATCTTTATTATTCATCCATTCCTGCAATACTACAATACAAATACATTGAACTGCTGCTGTGTGGAAGGCACTTTGCTAGCTCATGTAAACCGACAAGAACTATTCATTGTAATTCTACACTAGATGTACGAGCAGAGTCTGATAAAGAACAGAGGGACAGACAAGGGGTGCCCAGATTGGTACTATAATGCCAAATACGGAGAGTGATATTTGGGCAGGCTCTGGAAGCATATTTAGGGGTGTTAGAGATAATGGGGGTGTTAAAAAGAAAGAAAAAATATTGGGGTTGCATTAAATTGGGTATAAATATAAAGATAAGTGAGGTTTAATCAAGTGAGGTTTGAAAATAAAATCTATGACTTTGTCATCATATTTTACTTACTGAAATCCTAGCCTGGAGAAAACCAGGTGGAAAACTCCAAGGTTAGAGTTTTGTTATGGGAGCTCTCCTGATCATCTCTTATTAACTCAGAGTATGGTTTTTGTGAGTGCTAGACACTATAACTTCTAAATCTGAGATGCTTTTTTTTCAAAACCACAAATGCCTTATTATTTTATTCTTACAAACTCCCATAAAATTTTCAATAAGATAGAGAAGAAACAAAAAATATGTTTCATGAAATTTCTCAATCACATCAGCAACAGGGTCATAGACAGCTCTGCTAGTTTTTTATCATATAGAACTTTGTGATAATTTAATTTAAAAAAATAAATTTAACTTGCTCAGTTAGAAATGCCCTTGTTTTTTTGCCTGTTGATGGTGGGGAAAATATTGCCAGTAGAGGCTCTCGTGGCAGCAATGAGCTGAGCCAGGAGCTCCCCAAGTGTGCTATGGAGGCACCATGCTCTACCACTGCATTTAGGAGGCTTTTGACACAGAGAGATTGAGTTTTTCAATTTCTGAAAGATGAAGGAAAGTCTAGATAAGAGGACTTGGGGAAAGGGAAGCAGAAAGGAACCATAAGAAGGGAAATAAGAATAAGACAGACGCTTGCCAAGCTTGATTTTTTTTTCTATCTAATGCTTTGCTTACAGCCAAATACTAAGTCAAATCAAATGTTTTGTCTGTCTAACTCCATGCTCTTTTCATTATTATACTAGGTAGGAGAAAGAAGTAATTACAGCTTAAGGAAGGAAAATAAAGATATGAGGGTACTTCAAAAATTTCATGGAAAGATTTGTATTATCTTTCAATTCTATTTTTTCACAAACTTTTTGAAGTGCCCTTGTATATGTTTTGTATTTTACATTGGCAGAAAAGCTGATTATGTTAGCACTTTAGATTGGAAGAAAAATGATTCAGAATAAAATTCAGACTTTTTCTTCATCCCATAGATGCCCTCTAAATATTTGTCAAGTTGTCCTACATAGGTTGTAGGGACTAATCTTTACTTATCTATTATCTAATGTCCATTGAGGCACTACAGTAGACTTTTTTTTTTTTTTTTTTTTGTGGCTGGCTGGTACAGGGATCAAACCCCCAGACCTTGATGTTACCAGCACCATAGTCTAACCAACTGAGCTAACCAGCTAGCCCCCGTAGTAGACTTCTTAAGGAATCTAGGTTGGCCATAATTCCCTTGGCTGGAAGCATTTCAGATAATTTGTCATCTATGTGCACTTCTTGGAAGACAAAACAAACTCTCTTGCCTTGTGTTAATCCCTCAAACATGAGTATTCTCAAGTGGAAGTAAGTCATTTCTGGAATCTTGATAGTAATCTGTGTCACCACAATTTTAACCACATTATACAAAAAAGGAAGTTCTCTTGTAGTGAGTATCTTAGAAGAGCATATAAAAACTTTTATTTTCAGCCACTTTACTTCTAATCATCATTTAAAAAAAATAGAAAAGAAAATAAGTATTTTGATGGTTCTTTACATAAATCACAGTTTACTTCCTCTTCCCAAACTCTCTTCTATAACAATACAATAAAAATATGGGAAAAGACGTAAGAGATTTAATTCCTACACTGTGAGGTAAGACAATTAACCTTTAATAAGAGAACTGAATTGTCATTCTTGCAAGAACCAGAAGAGTCTAGCATCTCCAATAGGGAAATTTAAGAGTGAATGGTAAGAAAAAAAAAAAAGGAGAGAGGCGGAACTCCCCAGTGGGATTTACAGGTCACTCATTAAATCTAAAAATCTTGATTCACAAGTTTGGTCATCTTATAAATGCCTGTCTCTACAGATAGGGAGTTAAAAAATAAACTTTCATTTTGCTCATGTAATTCATTATTTTATACAAAATAATTAAATTTCTGTTCTGTACCCCTCCCAATTTCTAAAACAATCTGTTTATCTGAAATATCAGAATAATAGTTAAGCACTATATCTTCAGAGGTTTAAGGTAATTTGATATTTACAAGTATTTGTTAATGGTGCTAAGTATAATGAGTTTGTATGAGACAATAGAAAATCTGCCATTAGGTGTAAAGCCCTCATTGTAACAGCTGTTTGACAACAGAAGCTGCTTGTTAGTACTCACCCTATTTGAATAAGGTATCAAATTGATAGTGAACCAATCAACCATCCAACTAAAAGGAAATATGAAAAATGCAATGTTCTTTTTTTTGCCTTATTAATGTAATTTGAAGCCATCAAAACTAAATTTAATCTCAATATTAAAACACATTACACAAATGTGTTTAATAGAGACTAAAATATACAGGGAAAGTGAACAGAAACCAAAGAAGCATTTATAATGCAAAGCTATTCTAAACTGGCAACAGTAAAGTGCTGCTGCATAGAATTTTGAAAGTGATATTGTTTAATGTCAACAATGGAGATGCCAAATATATTCTTTAAAGAGACCAGCAAGAAATAAAGTACCATGGAAAGGCTGCCCAGTTCTAGAGACTGCATGTGTTTCCATTCCAGTGAAGAAATTTACAGATTCTAATTCTTTGTAAAATATTGGACCATTAACAGGACTATCTTCATTCCTTACTTTAATTTTTGCAAAAACCTCAATACTTATCTACCAGGCACTAAACTGGATAATAGGAGTACCCTTGACTTGCAATATTGTGTTAGGTAAACACAAACAGGAAAAATAAACCCAGACGTTCTATGTCCATCTTTCAGTGGATATTTCAATGAGTCTAAGACACCATTGTTGTAGAATACACCATTATTTCACATACCATTAGGAAATAAAAATATGTGCCACTAGTTATAATATGATACTCTATGATTATAAAGCACATAACAATTTCAGGGAAATGTCCCTGTTAATTGTGAAAAAAAGAGTGAATTATGGTATGTTTTTCTCACAAGGGTCATGTGAGGGCCAAATATATTTGAGTAGACCCCAAGCCCAGAATTTTCTATGGAGTGTTCCATGGAGTAAGTAGCTATGCAAATTTTGAATAGGTCTATGTAAACAACAACAATAATTACACAGACAATAGAACATTCCTGCTCAAAGAAGTCTGGGAAATGATGAATTAAACAACATTAAACTCCAATTCAGGATATCATTGAGCTTTTAACATCTGTGATGCACTGAGAATCTCCAAGAGGTAAATGGAGTATCCACTAGTTCCCGAAATTTGCTCTGAAACAAACCCCATTTTCTCATAGGTATTTTATGGTATTAGGGCTGCCTGGAAAATATGAATGCATTCAGAATTTAATTGAAAGCAAGTATCTCTAAATTTAAATAAATTACTTCTCTAATTTTTAGGTTTTTAAGAAACAAGTAAAAAAAATGAAAATACATGTGAAATGCATATTGTCTTCCATGGTATTGCATATATGCTAAATTTCATGCAACTTTCCTACCTTATTGATATGGATTGGACAACAAGGAAAACTCAAATTCCTGGAATATTTCTTGATTAGATACAATAATCTATTGACTTTTAACATAGGGGTATTATCTTTCCTGTAGCATAATGTTTAAGAAATGCTGAAGGGGTAACCAGACTGAGTTTGTATCTTGGTTCAGCTATCCACTAGCTGAAAACCCCTTGGGAAACTTATTTAATGTCTCCTTGCCTCTTTTTCCTAAGCTGTAAAATGGAAATAATAACGTACCTACCTCGTAGGTTATTATGGAGACTTCAAATATATGTGTATATATGTGTGTATGTTTATGTATGGATATAGATGTAACTTAGGGTTTTTAAAGAATAATTAGCACTATATGTGTTAGATCTTACTACATTGTTTTCCTTTTCCTACCCTCCATACAGTGTACAGAAGAATCCTGCCTACATGTGTTTTCTCTTCTTATGGTGAAGCAGTGTTCCAAGGTCTGGGCTGAATGTGTGTGGGGAGAGTGCTAGCAAGTCCACTTGGCCTCACACTTAAGCCATGAACTCCAGTCTAGCTTTTATCTGTAATAAACCTCCAATTTTGAGCTCTGACTCCTTTCGATCTCTTTGTTGGTTCTAAACTCTCTGTCTTAGAAGAAAGAAGCATTATTAATTAACTCCTTAATCAATTAACTCCCAGAATTTTTTATCCCTTTACATTTAAAAGTATACATGAAAGTCAGACCCAAATAGCCAACTCTGACTATATACCCTGTGGACCTTACTCTGGCACCTCTCTTAAAATAAGGTATGCCCAGGTACTACCCAAAGAGTAAGATTAAAATGAGAGGGACTGCAGAGGGTCCATGAGTCTGAAACCTCCTACAGAGACTCCAAGATAGCATTACTCTACACAACCTTTCCTAGAATGATCCATACACTCCTGCTGAAGCTTCAATGGACCCTGCCCATGCAGGTCCAGAAATAACTGTAGAGTTGAACGTCCTCCAGTCATTTTAGGTTTGTGATGCTCTCTCTAATGTCTACCCTTGATGCCACTCAAAGCTTTTCCTGCCTGAGAAAATCGAAATGAGAATGAAAAGAGTGTGTGTGTAATTGACACTTTCCACTGCCTTCCTACCTGTGGAGCCAATATTTTAGGAAGAGTAGTGACACTGTCTCCTATTTTTCCATTTCTCTCCCAAAATGTGCATGATTGTTGGCCAGAAGAATTCTAAAAGCCCTAAAACTATAAATGCTTCTTTTGTTGTTATCTTAAGAAAATCCCTAGGGATAGTTAACTTTTCTCTCAGAAAATCCTAATTCTTGCCCTGCAAGCCAGTGTGTGCTGTGTATAAAATCTATGACGAGTAAGAACAGTGGTTAAAAAATATTTCACTTTTTTAAAATCCACATAATCATCTAAAATAACTTCTTTACTTTCTTCTCCTCCTTTACCTCTTTTTTCCCCTTGTCTTTTGAGGGGTATATTTCTGGTAAATTTCAGGTTAGGAAACATCAGGCATTGTCACAAAACCAAATTACAAATCCAGTAATTATTAGGCTTAAGAGGCAATGAAAAATAGAAACCTAAATTTCTAGAAAATTTTGAATTTTGACTGACACTTCTAAATGCTATGCTTTACTTTGGAGAAAATTCTTCAGTGGGTTATTGAAGTTCTTAGTACTGGAAAATTGTTGAAGAGGAAACATGATAAGCAACTGACATTTCCTTTAGGGGATTTTGTCCAGGATTTAAGAAAGTGAGTGAGGCATGTGAGAAATATTAACGGACAACATTAACACATCATAAAAACATAACTGTGCACTATTTCCTCAAACTGTGCAGCAAATTTTAAAAGATGGATATTTAAAAAGAAAACGGCATAAACTTATTGTAGCATAAAGAACAGTAAAAACATGTTGTAGAAGTCCGAATAGACTAAGAAACAGGAGTGGAAGGAGTAATTCTCTCATGAGGAAAAAGTGGGCCATTATTGTCAGCCAGCTCTGCTTCTGTGTCCCTGTTTGGCCTTCTGCTTCCTCTCCTCTCTCCACAGTGAGACCTGGAAAGTAACTGAATGTCTGGAGTACATATTTCCCCGGTAATAGAAAAACCTACGTAATTTCCTCTACAGCCAGATCCTTGTCAAAACTCTGGGCAAAGCTGTTTTTCCAGCAATTTCTGGGCCATTGATCTGTCCTGTCCTTAAATCTGGCCTGCTTCTGTGAGGGTACTTTTGAGGACGAAGGAATGAGAGCATATGTCTAGGCACCTTGTGCCTCTCAGGTTGTACTACTCAGATTTGAGATCAAGAAAAAGAAAAGTAGACTCTGCAAATAAAATATACAGCATCTTTTTTTTTTGTCTTGTTTGATCCCTGAAAAGCCAGTGCTCTATATTTGAAAGGTTTAAAAACAAAGCTAAGTGCAACATTTTAATTAAAGTATTCTATGCAAACAGTACTATACATTTGCCCAGATTAATGAAATAAGACGTTCTGTTAGGATAATTTTAATTCTTCGGGATCTGTTCCTCTTATTTCAAACATCGTTTTAATTAGAATAAAGTCATTTTAGTGTGATACTCAGTGTAAGTAAAAGAAATGTCTTTCTTTTAATAGTTTACATGGATTGTTCATCTTATCATTTGAAAAGTCTGTACTAAAAGCCATGCAAAAATTTTTTTTAAACACAAACTCATCCATTTCTCAGTTGTGTATACCTAAATATCAATCTGAAAATCTGCTGAAGAGGTCTACTTATACAGCACAAATCAGTATGGCTATGAAGAGAATATGTAAACATAAACTTTAAAAAGTGTTTAATTTGATATAGTCCCATTTGTTTATTTTTCCTTTGGTTGCCCTTGCTTTTGGGGTCATATTCATGAAGTCTGTTCCCAGCCACAATGGAATACTACTCAGCTATAAAAACGAATGAAATACTGCCATTTGCAACAACATGGATGGACCTTGAGAGAATAATATTGAGTGAAACGAGTCAGGCAGAGAAAAAGAAATACCACATGTTCTCACTCATGGGTGGGAGCTAAAAA